>NC_069118.1:4112500-4375000 GCF_025612915.1 Magallana angulata
TAATGCCGAAAAAGATACAAATTACAAATTTCACTCAAAATAATATAATGTCATAATGGATATGCAAAGTGAAACTAAATGCACCTAATCTGGTAAAGATTAAATTTTTTGCTGTCTGTGTGTATGCACGATCCTGTTTTTCCACGAATGGCATCAGTGAGGTTACATGTTATTTACATATATTTGAAGTTACTTTGTATTATGTGCTCTAGAATTAAACTGACAAAAACTTCATCATTTGATTAAAAATGGTCAGCAGCTACTTAAGTTAAAACATTGCTGTCAGCTGAGGCACAATTAAAAAAAGCCAGAACTTGTTCTTCTCTGCATGAGCAATAGTTTTTCATTTGAAATGTATGACTATATAGGAAACTGCATCTTAAGCGATTGCAAAACTTCCACCGTGGCACTGGCATAATTGACTTGCACAGTGTTGTGTTATTGAATACAAAATGATGTTGGAGGAATATGAAGTTCTACCGAGGTAGATGTATAGAGAGTTTTTAAAAAGAATTTCAAAAATACACATGTATAATAATTAGGATTGATTTATATAATTATCATATCATTCGAACATACGAAAAATGGGACTAAATATTAAACGAATCTCATTGGAGACTGAAACATAAAACTAAAGTGATGACTATAGCTATGACCAAGTAGCGTAGTGGACAATGCACTCGCTTGTCACCGCTGCGACACGAGTTCGATCCCCTTGATCGACAGTGGTGGTATGTGATAGGGTATGGTGGTCGCCCGCTTGGACACGTGGGTTCTCTCCGGGTACTCCGGCTTCTTCCCACACCAATGACCCCCTCGCGCTAACATCCGTGCCAACGAGAGATTATAATATAAGTTGTAGAACTTGCTTATCAATCGTTGTAAAATAAATAAAGTTCAGTTTTCAGTTTTTTTATAGCTATGACCTGCTACCTCAAACACAAAGTAAGCAGTCAGGGGTTAATAAAAATTCTATATCCTATTTTATAAAACTGTTAGCGTGGAGATCCTTGCGAATTTTTCATTAACACAACCTATCATCGCGTTTGCGTGTTATAATTAAGTTATTTAAATGTTTAACCTTTTCTTGACATTTCTGATAGGACTTTGAATTTGTCTATTTTTCCAGCCGAAGTTTTAAAAATGATAAACACAAAATACATGGTGTAAAACGTTGTATTAAATCACAAAAAAGAATATATAAATCAAAGTAATTTCTTATTAAAAATTGCAGTGTATGCAATTCCAATGTCATGTTCGAAGAGAGCTGGATGGTGGAGACTATCGTAGACTATATCAACATCCTTTGGAGGAAGAGATATATTTAAAGATATAGGATAACATTGAAACTTTACAGTCAACATATCTGATATATTTCTTCACAAAAAGACGGCTTTTTAAATGCCATATGTCAGACTCTATGGCGAATCCTACGGCAAACTTGTTGACCATCCAGCTATCTTGAACAAAAGTGATAAAAAACCAAACAAAGTACACATAAACAATTAACAAAACAACACAAAAAGGACCTGTTCAGGTATATTAAAAATGGTGTTAATAAAGTAATAAACAACTATTAGGTAACAGGATGTGTCAATGAATTAAGTTCTCAGCACAAACATGTTTTTAAAAGCATTAGATGAAAAATCTTGGCTCCCCAAAATATATTTTCATTTTAAATAAAATGTTACCTACATTTCTTTGGAATATAATGTTGGGAAGTAAATAACCAATTGGAGATTCGGAGTGTATGCAAAATTTGTGTAATATCTTACTGACGTAGATATGTTTTTGTATTGATACTCTAATTGTCCTTCTTTAATAGCTATCTGTTTGTCTGTCCGTCTGTCTCTTTCTCTCTGTTTCTCTCTCTCTCTGTATGTGTGTGTGTGTGTCTCTCTCTCTCTCTCTCTCTCTCTCTCTCTCTCTCTCTCTCTCGTTTGTAAAACTTTAGTCTTCTTTAGTTGAAAGAAAATGCAAAGGCTTCCTCGATAGTAAAGTTTACTGCAATAATGTTTGAGTTTGAAAGGCCTTTGTTATATTGACGACGATATGTTTATGATTTTTAACTCGGACGAATAACCCTCTTCAATTGGTTTAAACATCTACTAGTAGTTAAAATTGTACAAATCGTAAATAAAAATTCAGATCACGGGAAGTTCCATTCACTGTGCTCTTTTACCTAACTACTTTAATTTGGTATAAAGAAAATAAAAAAAATCTACGCAAGATGACCGATGATAGATGTTGCTACAAGGTTTTCTAGGGCTGTTTACAGAAATTGTTCATTTCAATACTTTCATAATATCCACCACAAGTTTTCATCTTGCGACACATAACATGAATTTAAATGTTGTATGTGCCGATAAGTAATTTAATATTTTGGGGGAGGGTACTGGTTAGGGGGATAGGCGGGATCGTTAAACATGGACTGAGAGGGTTGGCTGTATCCTTGCCCGAATCCAGGACCATATCCAGGGGGAGGGGGTGCTCCATAGCCATAACCTGCTGGTGGGGCTGTAAAGAACGGTAAAAAAACAGGTTTAATTAATGTAGCATAAAATTACATAATAAGACACAGCTTCTGTTAATTTTTTTTATTTACTTTTGCCTTGGCATCTAATCCGAAGGACAATGTATGATGATAATATTTACAATTTCTTGTATCTTGCGTTTTAGATAAAAAGAAAAGCCTTCTGTAATGTTGAAAATGATTTGATAATGATAAAAAGGAATAAATATGTGTGATGATAGAAGCACATCAAATACATAATCAACTGAATATATAATGACTATTTTTTTTTAAAAGAAATACATGTACTTGATAACTTACGAGGATGCTGAATTGTGTTGACATTATTGACATTAGTCACTGTGGCTCCGCCCCCATGCATCGTGACCACGCGGTTCCTCTGGGCGTTTTTAGCGGCACAGATACACACGACGACTACAGCTACTACGATAAGGAACACTATTCCCCCAACGACCGCACCAACGTATGTACCCACACTGAAACCGAAGAGTATCAGCAAAGGATTATCTTTAGCCATGCATTAAATGTCGTTGTGTTTTAGACAGTGTTATTTATCGATGAGTTATCTGGAATAATTTGTTGGATTATGATTACTAAGTTTTTAAATTGATGATATGCAAGGATAAAATATTATAAATAGGTTAATAGGCAATTAGATCCAATCAATAATAGTAAAGACAAGTTTTAGTTCTGAAAAATTGAATGCATGTAAATTCTATGTAAACTAATTTCAGTTTTCAATAATAAGATTATAATTCAACCAGTTATGTGTTGAGGTTCTTTTTTCTTATTATCAGAGCAACAAAGATAAAATATTGATACAAACAAAATTTTGTCAACATAAAATGATTAATTCCTACTAGCAATTAGGAAATTAAAAGACCAATTGTCCAAATGTGGCCCAATGATATAAAAAAAATTTCTAGGTCATGAGTATACAGATTAAAAATCCGATTTTTGCTTTGGAAAGTTTTTGATGTTTACATGTAAATCTAAGAAAAAATAGCACAATTTTGTACATCAAACAATGGTCTTCCGTGTAATTAATAGTATCCCTCTAAATGAGAGACAAGTAGTATGCCTATTGTATGTGTAACAGACGACTTATTGGTGACGAAATGCATTTTTACCTGAAAGTAAACTCATGTCAGATCATAATATCAAATATTTGAGAAAATTGTGTATTTATTTCAAATAATTTCGATGTTGTCTATTCCCCTTTATCGTTTTCCTGATCTGATCCTTTATACCGAAATCTAACGTAAATATGATTATTTAAACAATAAAATGATTTCTTTGGCGATTCATTCGGGATATGAAGGTAGCGACATTGCAGAAAAAAATATAACCCGCGTTAGCGGGTAATGTTAATTTTTCCTGCAATGATCGCTACCTTCATAACCCGCATGAATCATCAAAGAAAGCATTTTATTGTTTATATGAACATCTTTCTTTAACCAGTTAATAAATTGATTATGATAAGTTAGTAAAATTCACTAGATTACTGTTAATGTACATAGTACGTTAGCTAAAAGGAACAGCCAAATGGTCTCTTGTGAAACTTTGAGTCTGGCATCATCATGATTATTTCGTGCAGTCCGTGAGTTTACTTTCTCTGTAGACTCAGACCAATCGATAAACAGGGCATGTCAATTTCAGTCCTGTCAATTTTAGCCGCTGTAGATTTCGACCAATCGATAAATGGGGCGTGTACATTTCAGTTTGGCTGTTTCTATAGAGCTATGAATTGACTATATATTCCCGTAAGAAAAAGAGGAAATTATACATGGTAGATGTAAATATTCTGTTATAAGTCCAGTTTTACTTTTATTTCTTTCCTGTACGACAATGTATGTAAACCTCAGACGATTTTTTTATTTATATTTTTTCTGTATACTGTGGAATCATTTTTTTTGTGGGGGGATCAATATTCGTGACTTTCGTAGGTACCCATTGCCTATGAGTTTACATTTGCACGAACGTGTATACAAGGATTAGTTTAATATCTATTAGAAAATTATCCCCAACTTGCTAGCAACGAAATAACATCCCAACAAACCAGGAACATTTTCAGTACCCACGAACATTGGCCCCTACGAATATAAATGATTCCACAGTAAATGTTCCTCCTTTACTACATTATTTGGTATGAGTGAATACACTGAGCTGGTACTTGCTTACCTGTCGTAGCTGGAATAGTAGTAGCAGTAGTAACCACTGTAATAATAGTAGTAGCAATAAGCCGCCGACGCCAGAGGAAGACCTACAAAACGTTGCTCAGTTATTTACTTAGATAAAAGATTCGAAAAACATACAGTAAAACACAATTATAGCAAACACGCCTATAATGAACTGAAGCTTACAGCAAAGTGAATTTAATTTCCCGTGACTTATTACATGTTGACGGATATAACGAATTATGCTTAATACGAAGCAAAATCGCCCGTCCCTCCCTATTCCGTTATAAGCGTGCTTTACTGTATGTGTGGTAGAGTCAAGTATATGGCATTCCTGCTAGCTCTGGCTAGAGGGTTAACCCTTTAGCTCGATCGGTAGAGTGCTGGACTGGACTGGCATGCCAGAGGACCTGGGTTCAAACCCCACAGAGGCAAAAAGTGTCTCTCTTACATGTGTTCCATTACAATGTCACATTGCACATGCATTTAAGTAATTGCATTGTATTATAGTGAAATCATTTGATCAAAGTTGAAAAGTAAACAACCACCAGCTGTAAAGCCTATAAGACACGACCAAATATAAACTATATCAATGGTGAACAACAATTCTAGCTGTCATTAAAACATGATCAATGATCAAATTTGTTTCAGATACTCTGTCAAGAATAGTTTTCTTCTATTTCATTTTTAAACGAAATGTGAATGAAGATTAGTTAACGAATAAGCCTATATTTTTGCATTTATTTCAAAAAATTCTAATTCTTAAATATCATCTGGCTTGTTTATTTAGGCTTTTCAGTTTTATTTCCAAGTTTGTTCTTGTTTTTTGGGGTTTTTTTGTTGTTTTTTTTTTTTTTTTTGCCTTTGTATATTTGTCAGATATGACATACATTTTGAGTCTTTACCTTACTGTCTGCTGCAATATTACATGTAACACCTTTCAAAGAAGTGCTCGCAGCACTGTTAAGGTTTACTATAAATATATCAGCGGATTTAAACATTTATACCGAGCGCAGCGAGAGGCGGACGAAGCCCGCCTTGCAAAGCGAGGATTATTGGTAACAGGTATTTAAATATATAAGAACTATTTTCTTGTGAACTTGTAGTGATTTTAAAAAATCAAAACATTATGTAACAACCGTAATCATTATTACAATATGTAAATTAACTAACCCTTGTAAAAAAGAGTTCCAAAATAATTTTCTCATATTTGCTGTAAGAAGATAAAATCGTCGGTATAATACTTGACATCTTTCTAATTAAAAATCACCGCGGCTTTTAATTCAATTGGATTTTGACATTTCTTTATATTTCCATTATATGCAGTTTTAATTGAGTTTCTAAAGATTATATTTAAATTCAAAATTGAATTTGAACAAGAGTAATGTGGTTTTAAAGGCACATACACAAACATATGAATATTTACCTTAAGAAATTTGTCAAGTGGTTAAACGGTATTTTCAAAAACTTATATCAAGTAGTTTAAGTCTTTTCAACTTTTCAACGGTATTTTAAAAAGATAGCGATCTTCTTTTTTAGTTTGGTAACTTTTGGATTTTTTTCTTTTTGTTTGTAGTTGTAATTGCTGTTGTTGAAGTTATTACAGTTTACAATGTATATTATTTTTGCGAGTTTTTACGCCTTCTAAAAATACAAATTCTCCCCTTTAAAGTAAAAAAAGTCAATCTGTACCCGTTTAAGACTTAATCACACTGCATATTCAAAGTATACACTTCACAAATCCTGTATATGTTCACTGATAAATAGGAAAGTTTAAGAATTTTGAAAAAAAATGATATTAAATTTTCAACATTTTGTAGTCGATAAGTCTTCTTAGCAAGAGCAAAAAAGCAATATTGCTGAAATCAATTACTCCTGACAAAACCTAAAAACTAAAAAACGTTTTGTGGTTGAATTTATAGTCTTTAAAAATAGTCTGAAAATTAAAAAAACAACAATTAACAAGTACAAAATGACCATTCAGAAAAACATCAGAGCTGTTGATATGGTGACGTCTCAATTGTTCTAATTACAGGTTGTTCTCACTTTACTATTCATGTTGGCCTCAAAGTTGTTTTCATTGTTTGGCAATTAGTAAAAAACGTTAATTTAACATAGTTTTTTAATGTAATTAGTACATCAATTGGTGGTTGGGGATGGGTTTCATTAAAACCACTATTGAAATAAATTATTTCATTCTCTCAATAGTGGTTGGGTTGTATGTCCTTATAAAAATCAATTTGAAACCACAATTTGAAATACAATCACTATTGAAATAATTTTTTTATCAATAGTAGTTGGGAAAGAACTTAATAGTTGGTAATGAACTTTATTGTAAACATCAAATAAATTGTAACCATTATTAAAACACCATCATTATTGAAATAAATTTCGTCCCATGAATGTTGGGGATATAGATTTGGGTCTTTCCGTCCGTACGACTGTTTGTCCGTCTATAATTTCGTCTGTGTGTAACATTTTCGGTTCCGGATGACAGGTGGTATGGAAACCTGGCGATATACATGTGAATCAAAGTACATCGTGATTACGAAGGAAGTCTTCTTGTTATAAGACAGTCATCACCAACCACTATTGAAATAATTTATTTCAATTGTAGTTGTTTTTCAATAGTGGTTGCAAAGTGATTCTCATGATGAAATACATCCCACCTTCTATTGAAATAATTTGTTTCTGTGTGATTGAGGAAATGTTACACAAACAGAATGATAGACGGACAGACAGTCACACGGGCGGTCAACCTCAATTAAATATCCCCCACCCTGAGTAAAGTGGAGGACAATATCTATTTCTGTAGTAGTTGTGTTTAATTGGGAGAAACATTTGTTTTTTGTATATTGAATAAACAGTGGATTTGAATAGCATTTCTTGCAAGTTACAAGGTTCTCTGTAAGAGTCCTTTATTTGTTAAAAGATTCCTTTGATTTGTTGTGATCAATGTTAACAATTGGGATAAAACGTTGCCAATTTCACAAAGATCCATTACTAATTTTCTTTAAAACAACAAAGATGTATATAATATGTTAATAGATCGCAATGTCCATTTCTAATTGTGAGAAATCATGCATATGTTTGGTTAGACCAAAGATTCTTTCTCATTAATTCATTCTCCAAACACAACTAACATTTCAAATTTCGATTTGATCGAAAACATTTGTCTCTATACCTTTCGTAAATCAGTGCACTGTATATCTGAAACCTTTTTATAATAAGACATAAAATAGATCTCGTCTGAAGACCAAAATCAATAATCAATTACAAAACCGCCATAGAAACCATAATAGCCTATTTTTAAACATACACCGCACATGGCTCCTACCAAGAACTTGAATTTTAAACACGGTAGACTTTAAATCTGAGATTCGGGTTTCGAAATCCACTTTGATAAATGATAAACACATGCACATTTACAAAGAATTCTTAATATAATATTCATGATCGTTAGGATATTTTCAAGTTTTGGCGATTTAATTATCCATTTTAAAAACAATTCTAAAAGTATTTTAAATTTCTTACATTTTTTTTTTGCTAATAAAGTTAATAATGAAATTTATATAGGCTACTTCTTTAAGTTATGTATATTGTATTTTTGTGATTATAATATTTATATACAAAATATAGCAACCTAAATAAGTGATAAGAAGATAAAAAAAATGACTTACAAAGTATTGTAAAAATCAATTCCAGAATAAGTTTCTCCATTTTTGCGATTGGATATTGTATTCGCTTGTATAGATCAGCACACGCACACCTTTCTTAAAAAAATCACTGCGTATTTAAGACTCATTTGGATTTTAAAAAATTCAAAGGTATTTTTTATGTGTAGTTTCAATTGAGTCTCTAAAAGAGAATATATTTAAACCCATTTGAACAGGAATATTGCAGTGTGTTTTACAGACACTTACAGGAAAGAAGGAACATTTACCTCAAGACACGATATCAAGAGATTTAAATCTTTGCAACGGTATTTTGAAATGAATGTGCCATTTCTGTTTACTGTTTACTTCTGCTCCTTTTTGTTTGTCGTAGTTGTCATTGATGCTCTTGATCCACTTACAATATTACGTTGTCTTTTTTTTAATCAATGCTTTCTAAAGATTTTTAACTTTTAACTCTAATATAATAGAGTCAATATCTACCTCTTTAACGCAACATGGCACTACCCATTCAAAGAAAACACATCTTGTAAACAATGATAACTCCCTATCAACGTTTATCAAGTAACCTGCTCACTAGTTATTGTTATAAGACTATTATAGCTGTTTTGCGTCCGAAGTTATTTCACAAATCTTTATTTCTGTATATATTTAATTATACATTAAACATACAAAAGTACGTATCTAAATTATTGTTTAAGTCGACCAGAACATAACATAGGGTAATAGCTGATTATTCTATATAGGGAATGTTCTCAGCATTAGTACAAGTATATCATCCAAAGGTGAATGCAATGGATTATAACGATGTTTAACGAATGATGGAAGGTTTGATTTTTAGAAGTCTGGCGTCGTTCGGCAGAATAGCACGTCCTATGTCATAACCTAAATTTCGTTTGGTCACTAATTATTCCATTTATATATGATATAACTGGAAGTGTATCAGCCCTGATATTCCTGTATTGAACTAAGTGAGACAGCATCCGGCAACAAGGACTGTCTCGTCCCCCAGGGCTGATTTGTTAGTCTCAGCCCGTCGTCATGTCTGTATCGCTCTAGAATTCAAAAACCTGAATGCCCCATTACCTGTGTTTCTAAATAGACAAATTTATGATATAACGATAGAATAAAAAATTAGAAGATTATATGGCACTTTAGAAACTTCATTTAGTGCTAAAAATTAAAAATGAAAAAAAAATATGTTAAAAAGAAAGTATACCTAAATATTAAGCAACAGTTGTGTTTTTAGAATATAATCGTGCTTTAACTTTAATTACTATTAAGAAAATTTACGAATAAGTGGCACAATTCTTTGTAAAAATTAGTTTTAATCTTTCATCGTAGAAACTAAATCATAGATCATGCTCTTCATAAACTCAAGGTCTAAAAATATCGAGGTACAACATACCTTGATATGTTGAAAACTTATTTTTGAATTATCTTTAGTTGATCGTTTTGCATTGTAACCTTCATTTAAAATATATATCTTGTGTAACTTGTGTTTCTTTTATGATAAATACATTACTTTTGGACATAGCCATCATGTATGTTCAGAATTTATGCACATTAAATTTCAAGGCCAAAGGTTAAAAGGTTTATAACGGGGTTTTTTCTTATCAAGTTTCACCTCTGTCAAAAATATTAAAACCTTTATAAATCTTAAACCAACAGCAAAATTTGCAATATTTGGTTATATATAAGTATATATATAATGAAGTCACGACATTCCAAGCATTATTGTTTCTTTGGAATATACAATATCTAATTTACATAGCATTTAAGGATGTAAGAAGCATACGTTTGATATGAGATTTTAAAAGATTAGTGCAAATGTTTCTCGACTTGTTGCAACACTGTTGTTGTCATAGGCAAAATCCCATCGTGAGCCCTGGAGTGGTAAATGTCCGAGTAAAAATAAACTGGCGACTTCGAGAGAATAATGACGTATATCTCCGCTATTTTAAGATCCATCAACTTGAAATTCGGCATGAGTGTATCTCAGACATTACTTTTTTAAAAAATACATGCATATTGCGAGTGTTTTAAAAATTAATTGATTTATTAGGCTTTTGAAGCGAGCTGGTAATTTTTTGTCTGGGTCAGAGCTCGACCCCTTTCTTTATTTATGGTTACATTGAAATTAATGTAAAACGAGCTTGGCCCCTGTACCTGTACCGGGAGTGAAAAAGTCGCCGATTAATATGAAAACTTTCATGCTACATAAAATCAGGTATCGTTGTCGTGAATATTGCGGACCAAAGAAATTAAATAAAACAGAGCTCACAGAACCTTTAAAAGCAATAACCATAAGCAGTAACGTATATACTAACGGGATAGGCACCTTCTACAATCGCCATGTTTACTTCCCATGATATCACGCGAGCCTTGACAAGTTTGTAGAACTATGATCAATCCCAGTAAAATATATAGGTTTTTAAAGCGATCTGATTAGACCATCGTTGGGGAGGCACTGTACTCGAGAACTTCTGTCTTACCTTGTTATTACACCGAATGTTATACCAAATCTCGCACATGTGTTTTCTTTTAAAGTTTATATTTATATTTAGTTTATATTAGCAACGCGATTGGATCAGCTACTCGCAGCTGCAGCCAATCATAAAACGGAGCTTGTCACCGAGTTTTCGTAATGAAATCCGCCAAGGGTTACGGGCATTGGCAACGAAGTGTTCCGGAAATAAAAAATCCGTACCTGCTTTTTTTCTTTTATACATCAAATTTCAGTTACCGTTCTTGAGTTTTCTTGTAATTGTGAGTTATCGCCCGTAACACGAACTCTTTAGCTTATTAGAGTAATAAAAGCAGCGTTTCCGAGGTAAACAGAAAATTCGAGAGATGAAGCGACATCGTTCTACATCGACTGGCAGGTTCATTTCTGCTTCCAAAAAGAAGAGAATCGACGTATTTAAAGCAAACAACGTAAGAAAGATTATTAATGATCACTCATATTCATCTCAGCTGTGTGATCATGGTGATAATGACTCTGACATCGCTGAGTGTTTACCGGTAGTTGACGATAGCGAGGAGAACAGTTACGCATCTGGTGATAGTTTAGATGGACAGATTGACAATGTTAACGATACAACAGAGATAAGCTGGCGACAGGGAAGGCGAATAGTGGAGTTGGGTTTTATTGTAGACAAACTCTCTGAAGGCTGTTCTGTTTGCCACTCTTCTGTCCCTTTGAATATAACAAACATGGTACACGAGATACGTTATGGATTAGGCAGTTTATTAACCATCAGGTGTGCCCTTTGTGATGGAAAGACAGTTGTTCCAACTGGAAAGAGACATGGTGGGCCTAACGAACCTCAGGGACAAAGAACTTGGGATGTCAACACAAAGTTAGCATTAGGTAAAAAATGATTTATAACATTCAATACATAATGATGTTAAAGAAGTGCTTTTTTGGTGATTTATACCAGTATGTTTAGTCCTGTAAAAAAAAAAACCTCCTATTTCATAACAACTCCTGCATCTTTCTTATTAATTTATTTTCAAACAATCATTTTGTTTAACTTTCAGGTATGTTACACAGTGGTATAGGGGAAAAAAAGTTGTCCAACTTATTGTCGACACTGAGCATTCCACCATGTTCCAAAACAACACTCAAGAAAAGAGAAAGAGAAATAGGTGAAGCCCTTGAAGATATAGCACGTTCAAGCTGTGCTGATGCTGCTGTCAGAGAGAAAAAGATCTCACAAAGTAATTAGAAAATAAAATATTCTCAAATAATCATCTATATATTGAAAAGTGCTTTTGATACATGACTGAGGTAAATGTTGCACAAAATAAGATGTATATGTGATTCATTGGCAGCATGGTATGAATTGTCCACTGTCCAGACAAGATCATATATTTAATATACATTTTGTATTTTAGAGAATCTTCAGTATCTGCATCGTTTGATGGTGGCTGGCAAAAGCGTGGATCTGGCAAATCCTACAGTAGCTTATCTGGTAAATAATAATATTGCTCTTATGATATAATAGGTAAAATATACGAATCTACTTATCAGGATGTATAAATTTTACTAATGTAAAGTGTAAACATATACAATTACTACTAGCAGTAAAAGGTGTATAATGGGGAATCACCTAAATAGATTTATATATATATATATATATATATATATATATATATATATATATATATATATATATATATATATATATATATATATATATATATACTGCATTTCTTTTTTCCAGGCCATGCTGCTTTCATTGGACATAAGACTGGTAAATGCATTGCATTTTCAACAAGGAATAAATACTGTAGAAAGTGTGACAGAGCATTGAAGAGAGGATGTGATGTAAAAGAACATGATTGTACAAAGAACTGGGAAGGTAGCTCCAAGGCGATGGAATCAGACATGTGTATATCTATGTTGAAAAATCTAGAGAGCAATGACGTGTGTGTTGGAACGATCATCATGGACAATGACTCTACAACGATATCTAAAGCTCGTTCAGAAGTGAAAGCGGACCTGAAAAAGCAGTGCGACAGAAATCACCTTCAGAAAGACTTTCAAATAAACTTTATGACAACAGAAAAGCCAAAAACTTCAGGGAACTCACACCAAAAACAATTTCACACATATCAAAGTGTTTTCGATACTGTGTATCACAAAATAAGGAGGATACAGAAACAATGAAGAAAAATTATTAGCACTGGGAAAACATGTCTTTGGAGATCATTCATATTGTGGTTCATAATGTGGATATTTGCAGAATCCATTGAAGTACAAGCCAAAACATCTTCCTTACAGCAGGTACCTTTGCGATGAAAACTTGAAGATTACCCTTATGGATCTGCTGCATAAATATTCCAGTGATGCTGATAAGTTAACCCATCTAGGGAGTTCTCAGGCTAATGAGAGTCTCAACAATGCCATTTCCAGCAAGGCTCCTAAAACCAATTTCTTCTCTGGATCAGAAAGCAATGACTATCGAGTTGCAGCAGCCATTGCGCAAAAGAACATTGGCTATGGATATGTGACTGATGTAAGTACATATACAAGTATATACACACACACTCACACACACAGTAAAATCAAAATAACTAGACCTTTTATATACATTTTATTGAAAGAGTCATTGATTTGTAATGTATTTATCATGGAAAAATATATTCATTCCAGGTGTGTCAATCTGTGATGTTATCTCCTGAGGAAATAACCAAAAGATTTCAGAGGAATATGACAGAAAAAGGGAGAAAGCAAGAGAAAGAGAAAGCACAATACAGTTCAAAAAGAGAAGAAGGGAAAAAAGGAGCAGCAAAGTAATCACCAGAAAACTTGTGAAGTAAGAGAGGGAAAAGCATATGAGACAGCAGTTGATATGAATAACAACATATGCTCTGATGATATTTGTGAAATACCTCCACCGCAAACTGAACAAACATGCAAAGGACTGATACCTGGAGTTGAATATGCTTATGTGTCATTTGATCTTGAAACTACAGGACTTGGTATGTTAGAAATAAGTTTTTTTATAAAATGATAATCTAAATCAGAAAATGTATTTCTCAATTATAATTATCTTTTCTTGATATTTGGTTTCTTTCTTCATATAAATGAAACAAATGTTGACTGTGTTTTAAGGCAACATTGATAATTTAAGCCCCCTTGGGACAAATACATTGCCCTCCGCTTCTTGTTGGGCAATATTTCATCCCTCAGGAGCAAATAAAAACAATGTTGCTCCCAACATTATTCAATATCTTTATTATATATTCATACTTTTTCATGAAACACAATTTTATTTTGTGATTACAGGTAATGATTCTGAAATTACTCAGATTGGAGCAGCCTATATACATGACAAAAGCTACAGCCAGTATCTCCTGCCTTCTAAAGGATTTCAACCAGTGCGATTGCTCTGACTGGTCTTACCGTTGCTGGGAGCCAAATGTACAAGGAAGGCGAACCTGTTCCATCGACATCCACATCTGAAGGACTTACCAACTTTTTACAGTGGCTTTCTTCAATTCATAAACCTGTAGTGTTAGTGGCTCATAATGCTAGATTTGACGCTAATGCTTTTTGTCGTGCTTTGATCACAAATGACATGAATGGTGATGCAGGGAAAGTCATTCAAGGATTTGTTGACACACTTTCACTCTTTGAAAAAGAAATGCCTGGACTTTGCTCATACAAGCAAACTGACTTGGTCAAATCTCTCATTCTAACTGACTATAATGCACATGATGCAGCATCTGATGCAAAAGCTCTACTACAACTTCTTACTTCACAGAATTTTTCAGAACACATTTTACTTCAACACAGCTTTTCATTTGATTCGTACATTAGTCTACTTCATTATCATGAAATGGTGCAAAAAAAACTCTTCCTCCCTAGTGTGCTTAGTGAACAATAAAGTTATTTCTAAAATGATAATGACACGCATAGCGAAGTCAGGACTCTCTTTTTCCCACCTGTTAGTGGCTTATAAAAGAGACTCTCAGCATGGTGTGTTGCGATTGCTCTCCGAGAACACTTGTGAAGGGAAACCAAGAGTAACAAGCAATAAAAAAATCACTGGAAACCTTTGCTCTTACATTAAAGATGTTTGTGATTAAAGATATTGTTTAAAAATTTTTTTATCTTTTTTTATTTTTTTAGTATGTGTGTGTAACAGGAAAAAAATCAAGGGGAGTAACTCTAAAAGAGTAAAATTGCATTTTCTGGTGCATACTTTTCATATATATATCTATTTATAAAATTTTCAGCTGGATATAATAGAAAATCTATTAACAACAATGTTGTATAATGAAAAACAAATCAGATATCTCACTTATCAGAAAATTGTTCCTTTAAACAAAATTTTTTGCTAATTTTTCCCTCTATTTCATTGAAATCAATGTGAAATGAGAAATATATAAAATTTAAATTATTTCTCACGATAAGATGGAAAGAGTGGTTTTATGTGTTGGTAAATGTCTTTTTATATACATATCAACCTATAAAGGAATCCTTTAAGAAATGTGTGGATAAACCAGGAACGTTGCCAATGCCCTTAAGGAGCAAAGTGGACCAAAAATCATTGGCTAGCGAAGATGAATAAAACAATGATTGTAAAAAATTGATTTCATTTTAATCTATACTCGTGAGAAGTGTGATGCATTGTGTAACATTATTTGTTGGTCAATCCGTTTTAAAATGTTAAAACTGTAACATTGGGGTTTTTTGTTATGCACTTAAAGGACATATCACATGTTTTTTAATTTTCGGAATTTTTTAAATAAAATCATTCTATACTCATTTAAAATGAAGTTTATTAACGTTTTCATAAAATATTCTGCCTTATTTGTGAGTTTGAAAGCGATGAAATTCAAATGTCGCGATATGCATATTTTCTCTCTCGATCTACCCGCCATGATGTGTGACGTCATATGCGACCTCGAGCGAGAAGGTGCTGTTAGCCATCTTTGTAATTGGATTAGATTTAAACGACAATTAAACTTATTATCACCTATTAAATTGCCGATAACGGAACATGATGGTCTTCTGTGCCTCCTGCGGGTGATTTAGCCACCGAAAATGGGGATATGGACTGTTGTTTTTTTAAGTTTCCCTTACGAAAGTATGCGGTCATCTTGTGACAAATAGGGGTCTATCTGTCGACGAGAGGATTTATAAATAAACATTCAATTCATATATTATCAATTATATGGTACATATATGGTTTCATAAATAACTCGTATTCATTTCTCAAAAAGAAAAAATAGAAGTTTATGCACACGGACCTGTGTACAAAACGCAAGTTCATCGGAGAAAAATAACGAGAGGGGACGCCATTTTGGATACCGCCTCGCTTCATTAGCTGTTTTCTTTTTCTTATTGTTAAACTATACGTTCATGTATGCATCGGTTTTGTATACATGATTTCTTCATTCATACATGTAGCTCACCTCTGCAGAAATCATAATTTTAGTACGGTAGGTGAGATTTCTGTGAGTTTTATTTTTTGTGAGAGAAGTCATGGATCGAGTTGTCGATATTGATTGTTTACGCGAGAAATAGACAAAGTTTGTTGATATACATTTATACGTAAATGGATAAAAAAAATACGAAGATGGGGTCTTACAGACATAAACAATAATTAAGGAAAACGTTCTTGCCTGCTTTTATAATCCAGTGTAATATAGAGTAAACAACCTTAGAAAGTTGTGATCGGTTACTGCCGACGGACAAACTTCGTGTGCACCACAGTTTTACAATAATGAACATTCTGAGTCGTTAGGAACGCCAAAAACCAAGACTGTTGTAGATTTTAATAAATAAACACCTTTAACAGATTTATTTGAACTACAATCCTTACTAAGTTGTGTTTACAATATTTACATGTCGATCAATTTGATCGTCATTGCCGACTTCATCGTCGCTTTTTCGGCAATATCATCGTTTTTTATCCGTACTAGTGGCTCAAACATGTAAGACTGAATAATAAGATTCTTTTAATTTAGTCAGCATGTAAAAAAACAACTTACATGGTGATTGAATGTCAAAATTTAAAGAAGATAATGCTAATCCTACAATTTGTTTACAATCAGCTGTTCGAAGAAGGTCGCATGTGACGTCACTGTACCACGTGACACGCTATCTAATTAACGAGTTTTTAAACGATCGGGGCTATAATTTTAATTGATATGATGGCTAATTACCGCTTTTATACCGTTAACAAACTGTTAGGATTAATTATCAGATACACAAGGAAGCCAAAAAATATAAAATGTCGTATACTTTAGAAACATGCGATATGTCCTTTAAAATCAGTTCTAAGTAAGTATCAAAATTCAGTGGCCACGCATAGTCACAGATTTTCTTCATACTTGACAATTAATAGACTTTCGTGAGTAAAAAAGCTTAATACCATTTATTTGTTGCTATGTGGTCCCGTTGCCATAGTAACCGAGCGTAAAGAGGTAAAAATGGCATTTTAATGCTTATTTGAGAACATATTGTGAGTAATGGGCACAACTTGGGGTTTCCAGGGTAGAATATATTATTAATAATAGTTGTCATTGAAAGAAACAAATTCATGGAGAAACGCATATTTTTAGAGCGTTTCCAAGGTTAATAACCAGAAATTTTAAAATCTGTTTTCTTCATTTAATTTGAATAAAAAGTGCAAATCTTGGATTGTTTGGTAAACACTAATAGGATTGCACATTAAGAAATTTAAATATGAAAATTGAGGACCGTTGCTATGGTAATAAGCTTAAAAATATGGAAAAATATAATATTTTTAGGCATCTTTGAATGATTATTATTCACTGACAATGATTAAATATATAAAAGCAATTAGTGAAAAAAATAAAGTCTTTCCTTAACTTTAATGACACCTGAAAAAAATCTGAAATTTAAAAAAAATAACTGAGGTTCTGTGTGATTTTTTACGCAACTTTATTTTCCATAGCAACAACACTTCTCTGCTGCATAACAAAGCTTTTGGTGTTACATAATGAAAATTTAAATACATTTTTACAAGTTCCAACTGAAACAATTGCAAAATATTTCTAAAATCAGTAATCAAAGCATATCAAAATCATCTTCAATTTCTCAGTTTTTTGGGGGGTTTTTGGCATTGTTGCCGTAGCAACGGATGCCAATTTTCATAATAAAATGTATATTGCATGGACATTGATATGGATGTAAAAATTTAAAAGTTTCCCATTTAGGCTTATTAAAAACCGCAAAAAACTGATTTCGAAAATTCATAACGGTTTCTATGGTAATATTTAAAAAGTATTGGTTTCTCCATTAATTTTCTGATATAATTAAAGAATTGAAAATAGGATAAAGGTTGTTTTATGTCTTTAATAGTTTACATTAGTGGGCAAAAACTTCTAATATGGCTTCAAAGTAGGTAAGTTTTGATATTTTTCGATCTTTAGCCTCGATTACCATGGCAACGGTTACCCCCCGCAACCAACTTTTAGTGGTTATTTGCGCTTTTCACCTAGGTGTGTCCATGTATGAAATATAAGGAAAATTGGTGACTACGCGTGGCCAGACCCTTTTATAAATCTTTGATTCTTACATAGAATTGATCTGAAGTAAGCTTATTTTTCATTGACCAAACCCCTTTCAACAGTTCGGCAATTCTTTTTTAGTGATTAAAAACATACTGCATTTCTTACGGATACGTTATAAAGCTTTACAGCGTACAAAAATATACTCTACCAACGGATCAAGCTGCTTTGATGAAAAGTGTTTGTATATAAAGCGATCTTAAAAATTTCGAAAGTGATGAGTACCTGTAGAACACAATAAAGTCAATTTATCAATATTAAATAATCATTGAACGTTGTACAGTGTACAATTCATAACCAAAAAATCTGGAGCGATATTTGTTGTCAATACCAGTACCAATTCAGTTTTTCAAGATCTGTTCCTGTTTGTAGTTTAGTGACTTGAGCTATATATGTCTCATGCGGGTTTATTTTTTTTATATAAAAACGCAAGAACCCCCTCTGTTTAACTCACAATGTACACATTTCCGCCATATTTGAGATCTCTAAATATTTCAAAACATCAACTTAACATATTTAGAATGAAACACGATATCCGAACTATTTTACAACACTGGGCATCTCATTCTTTAAACGATAACTTTCGTTCTACAGGTGGATTAAAGTTCATCATTTTTGCAAGGGGTGGAACAATGCAATGATATACCGATGATGCAGAGATAGTCGATATTAAATAGCCGAAATAGCTTTCCTTTTACTAGAATATTAGTTTTCAAATTAAAATGCAAAAGATAATCAACTTTAAATAAACATATGTTAACGTTAATGTAATCAGTGTAAGAACTTGATGCGTCAAAATATATCAATGTATTTTTTTAAATAGCTGTGACATTTGCTTCTTGTTGCTATATACAGTCCCACGTTCTGTAGAATTCGAATTGTTTCTTAGGTCGGTATATACAGCCTTTATTATCATTTTTAGCGCACTTTTACAACCCCGAATGGCGCAGTTTAGAATGGTAGGGTCTGTTTGTTGAATGACACGGCTCGTTACGTGCACAGTTTTTTGCAAAGTATGAAACAGACAGTTTTAGGTTCTTACAAAAAACTTTCACCTGAGAGCCGGTGCCAATATGGAATTGTGTTTTGATAGAAATATTTAGTAAATACATAAAATGGGTATTAGAATGTCGAATCAACTGAACTGGGCTTGATATTTTTTTCAGATTAATTTGAGATAAAACTGTATTTTCTAAAATTAAAAGTGTTTCATAATACAACTCAATAACTTAATAATATCGTTGATTGTTTGGAATGCTAGATTTCCATTTCGTGCACTCCATTACAAAAAATACCATTGACAAATCGTAACTGATAGTAGATCTAGAAATATGTCCGTAACCGATCTGTTGACCCTTAATACGGTATGGCCATTAGATATATTTAACATGACGCGATTTGTCACGATCTAATTGTCCGGTAAGATACGACAAAATACGTTAAGATAAGATTATCCTGATGAAATGTGCGATAGGATTACAATCTGATCCATCTAAACTTCACGACATTTTCGCGATTTGGTTTATTAAGATACTACGCACGCATGCATACTACGTATGTGTTACGAACTTACGTGTTCGGTTGTGATTAGCTATGATCATGATGGCGATTATTTTTCAAAAACAAGATGGAAGATGATCACCATTTGAGCTCGAAGCGTGGAGTTTGCCGACACCAATACTGATTTAGATCATCACAACTGGAGGGGGGGGGGGGTGGGGGGGGGGGGGTAAAGGCTTCGCTTAAAAACAATACAGAGAGAACTGATACGATCATAAAGAATATCTACGATTTAAAAATAATCGCGTTGATTATAGAAAATATTTCGACAGATCAACAAAATCACAACGACAGTCCTCAAGATTTGGTTAGGTGTGATGCAATTACTACAATAACTCTACGATGAAGACCGCGAGTTTAATCGCACTGCGAATCGTGATAGTGAGAATATAGCATGGAATACTTAAATGAATTTTAACACAATAAAAATACTGAAAAATACAATCAAACTAAAAAACTGATAAAATTCATAAGAGGACAAGCTTTAATAAACAAATGCTTTTAATGCCGAAAAAGATACAAATTACAAATTTGACTCAAAACTAATATAATGCCATTATGGATATGTGAAGTGAAACTAAATGCACCTAATCTGGTAAAGATTTAATATTTTGCTGTCTGTGTGTATGCACGATCGTGTTTTTCCACGAATGGCATCAGTGAGGTTACATGTTATTTACATGTTATTTACATATATTTGAAGTTACTTCGTATTATGTGCTCTAAAACTGACAAAAACTGCATCATTTCATTAAGAAATGGTCAGCAGCTACTTAAGTTAAAACATTGCTGTCAGCTGAGACACAATTAAAAAACAGAACTTATATATATTCTCTGCATGACCAATAGTTATTCATTTGAAATGTATGACTATGTACGAAACTGCATCTTAAGCGATTGCAAAACTTGCAACCGTGGCACTGGCATAATTGACTTGCACAGTGTTGTGTCCTTGAATACAAAATGATGTTTGAAGAATATGAAGTTCTACCGAGGTAGATGTATAAAGAGTTTATTAAAAGAATTTCAAAAATACACATGTATAACAATTAGGATTGATTTATATAATTATCATATCATTCGAATATACGAAAACCGGGACTAAATATTCAACGAATCTCATTAGAGACTGAAACATAAAACCAAAGTGATGACTATAGCTATGACCTGCTACCTCAAACACAAAGTAAGCAGTCAGGGGTAAATAAAAATTCTATGTCCTACTAGTATTTTATAAAACTGTTAGCGTGGAGATCCTTGCGAATTTTTCATTAACACAAACTATCATCGCGTTTGCGTGTTATAAGTTATTTTAATGTTTAACCTTTTCTTGGCAATTCTGATAGGACTTTGAATTTGTCTATTTATTCCAGCCGAAGTTTTAAAAATAATAAACACAAAATACATGGTGTAAAACGTTGTATAAGATCACAAAAAAGAATATATAATCAGAGTTATTTCTTAAAAATTGCAGTTTATGTGATTCTAATGTCATGTTTGAAGAGAACTGGATGGTCGAGACTATCTAAGACTATATCAACATCCTTTGAAGGAAGAGAAATATTTAAAGATATAGGATAACATTGAAACTTTACAGTCAACATATCTGATATATTTCTTTACAAAACGACGGTTTTTTAAATGCCATATTTCAGACTCTATGACGAATCCTACGGCAAAATTGTTGACCATCCAGCTATCTTGAACAAAAGTGATAAAAAACCAAACAAAGTACACATAAACAATTAACAAAACAACACAAAAAGGACCTGTTCAGGCATATTCAAAATGGTGTTAATAAAGTAAAAAAACAACTACCAGGTAACAGGATGTGTCAATGAATTAAGTTTTCAGCACAAACATGTTTTTAAAAGCATTAGATGAAAAATCTTGGCTCCCCAAAATATATTTTCATATAAATAAAATGTTACCTATATTTCTTTGGAATATAATGTTGGGAAGTAAATAACCAATTGGAGATTCGGAGTGTATGCAAAATTTGTGTAATATCTTACTGACGTAGATATGTTTTTGTATTGATACTCTAATTGTCCTTCTTTAATAGCTATCTGTTTGTCTGTCCGTCTGTCTCTTTCTCTCTGTTTCTGTGTGTGTGTGTGTGTGTGTGTGTGTGTGTGTGTGTGTGTGTGTGTGTGTGTGTGTGTGTGTGTCTCTCTCTCTCTCTCTCTCTCTCGTTTGTAAAACTTTAGTCTTCTTTAGTTGAAAGAAAATGCAAAGGCTTCCTCGATAGTAAAGTTTACTGCAATAATGTTTGAGTTTGAAAGGCCTTTGTTATATTGACGACGATATGTTTATGATTTTTAACTCGGACGAATAACCCTCTTCAATTGGTTTAAACATCTACTAGTAGTTAAAATTGTACAATTCGTAAATAAAAATTCAGATCACGGGAAGTTCCATTCACTGTGCTCTTTTACCTAACTACTTTAATTTGGTATAATGGAAATAAAAGAAATCTACGCAAGATGACCGATGATAGATGTTGCTACAAGGTTTTTCTAGGGCTGTTTACAGAAATTGTTCATTTCAATACTTTCATAATATCCACCACAAGTTTTCATCTTGCGACACATAACATGAATTTAAATGTTGTATGTGCCGATAAGTAATTTAATATTTTGGGGGAGGGTACTGGTTAGGGGGATAGGCGGGATCGTTAAACATGGACTGAGAGGGTTGGCTGTATCCTTGCCCGAATCCAGGACCATATCCAGGGGGAGGGGGTGCTCCATAGCCATAACCTGCTGGTGGGGCTGTAAAGAAAGGTAAAAAAAAAACAGGTTTAATTAATGTAGCATAAAATTACATAATCAGACACAGCTTCTGTTAATTTTTTTTTTATTTACTTTTGCCTTGGCATCTAATCCGAAGGACAATGTATGATGATAATATTTACATTTTCTTGTATCTTGCGTTTTAGATAAAAAGAAAAGCCTACTGTAATGTTGAAAATGATTTGATAATGATAAAAAGGAATAAATATGTGTGATGATAGAAGCACATCAAATACATAATCAACTGAATATATAATGACTATTTTCTTTTAAAAGAAATACATGTACTTGATAACTTACGAGGATGCTGAATTGTGTTGACATTATTGACATTAGTCACTGTGGCTCCGCCCCCATGCATCGTGACCACGCGGTTCCTCTGGCTGTTTTTAGCGGCACAGATACACACGACGACTACAGCTACTACGATAAGGAACACTATTCCCCCAACGACCGCACCAACGTATGTACCCACACTGAAACCGAAGAGTATCAGCAAAGGATTATCTTTAGCCATGCAGTAAATGTCGTTGTGTTTTTAGACAGTGTTATTTATCGATGAGTTATCTGGAATAATTTGTTGGATTATGATTACTAAGTTTTTAAATTGATGATATGCAAGGATAAAATATTATAAATAGGTTAATAGGCAATTAGATCCCATCAATAATAGTAAAGACAAGTTTTAGTTCTGAAAAATTGAATGCATGTAAATTTAATGTAAACTAATTTCAGTTTTCAATAATAAGATTATAATTCAACCAGTTATGTGTTGAGGTTCTTTTTTCTTATTATCAGAGCAACAAAGATAAAATATTGATACAAACAAAATTTTGTCAACATAAAATGATTAATTCCTACTAGCAATTAGGAAATTAAAAGACCAATTGTCCAAATGTGGCCCAATGATATAAAAAAAATTTCTAGGTCATGAGTATACAGATTAAAAATCCGATTTTTGCTTTGGAAAGTTTTTGATGTTTACATGTAAATCTAAGAAAAAATAGCACAATTTTGTACATCAAACAATGGTCTTCCGTGTAATTAATAGTATCCCTCTAAATGAGAGACAAGTAGTATGCCTATTGTATGTGTAACAGACGACTTATTGGTGACGAAATGCATTTTTACCTGAAAGTAAACTTATATCAGATCATAATATCAAATATTTGAGAAAATTGTGTATTTATTTCAAATAATTTCGATGTTGTCTATTCCCCTTTATCGTTTTCCTGATCTGATCCTTTATACCGAAATCTAACGTAAATATGATTATTTAAACAATAAAATGATTTCTTTGGTGATTCATTCGGGATATGAAGGTAGCGACATTGCAGGGAAAAAATATAACCCGCGTTAGCGGGTAATGTTAATTTTTCCTGCAATGATCCCTACCTTCATAACCCGCATGAATCATCAAAGAAAGCATTTTATTGTTTATATGAACATCTTTCTTTAACTAGTTAATAAATTGATTATGAAAAGTTAGTAAAATTCACTAAATTACTGTTAATGTACATAGTACGTCAGCTAAAAGGAACAGCCAAATGGTCTCTTGTGAAACTTTGAGTCTGGCATCATCATGATTATTTAGTGCAGTCCGTGAGTTTACTTTCTCTGTAGACTCAGACCAATCGATAAACAGGGCATGTCAATTTCAGTCCTGTCAATTTTAGCCGCTGTAGATTTCGACCAATCGATAAATGGGGCGTGTAAATTTCAGTTTGGCTGTTTCTATAGAGCTATGAATTGACTATATATTCCCGTAAGAAAAAGAGGAAATTATACATGGTAGATGTAAATATTCTGTTATAAGTCCAGTTTTACTTTTATTTCTTTCCTGTACGACAATTTATGTAAACCTCAGACGATTTTTATTTATATTTTTTCTGTATACTGTGGAATCATTTTTTTTGTGGGGGGATCAATATTCGTGACTTTCGTAGGTACCCCTTGCCTATGAGTTTACATTTCCACGAACGTGTATACAAGGATTAGTTTAATATTTATTAGAAAATTATCCCCAACTTGCTAGCAACGAAATAACATCCCAACAAACCAGGAACATTTTCAGTATCCACGAACATTGGCCCCTACGAATATAAATGATTCCACAGTAAATGTTCCTCCTTTACTACATTATTTGGTATGAGTGAATACACTGAGCTGGTACTTGCTTACCTGTCGTAGCTGGAATAGTAGTAGCAGTAGTAACCACTGTAATAATAGTAGTAGCAATAAGCCGCCGACGCCAGAGGAAGACCTACAAAACGTTGCTCAGTTATTTACTTAGATAAAAGATTCGAAAAACATACAGTAAAACACAATTATAGCAAACACGCCTATAATGAACTGAAGCTAACAGCAAAGTGAATTTAATTTCCCGTGACTTATTACATGTTGACGGATATAACAAATTATGCTTAATACGAAGCAAAATCGCCCGTCCCTCCCTATTTCGTTATAAGCGTGCTTTACTGTATGTGTGGTAGAGTCAAGTATATGGCATTCCTGCTAGCTCTGGCTAGAGGGTTAACCCTTTAGCTCGATCGGTAGAGTGCTGGACTGGACTGGCATGCCAGAGGACCTGGGTTCAAACCCCACAGAGGCAAAAAGTGTCTCTCTTACATGTGTTCCATTACTATGTCACATTGCACATGCATTTAAGTAATTGCATTGTATTATAGTGAAATCATTTGATCAAAGTTGAAAAGTAAACAACCACCAGCTGTAAAGTACGAAAGCCGAGAAGGATCATTCGAGATTCGAGATTCGAAATTCGAGATTCGAAATACGAGATTCGAGATTCGAAATTCGAGATTCATTATCTAAATTAACCAATCAAATCAAGGATCTGAAAATATGTATTCTAGCGACATCAAACTGTTTTAAATAAAAAGCATACGTACATACTCTTATATACAAATAAATGCTATGTTCACTTCTCCTTACCTAACTAAATAATTATTTGTATTTACTTTTACACATAATATCTAAGTAGACTAGTAATAATGCAGTGTGCTTCGCGGATCTAAGTGATTTTGTTGGCCCTGGTGCATTTCCACCTGATGCGTTTGAACCCTAAGGTATTTCACCACCAGTAATAGTTTAAAACCCGGGTTTATTACCCCTTTTGTGTAAAAATGCGGTTATGGTAGAGAACTTCATAAGCGGAGCTAATTTTTTCTGTAGGGGTTCCTAGGCCATTTTTTAAAAAATTTACTGTGTAAATTTAATAAGCTCCAATTTTCCCGAGGAGGGGGTCCAGATCCCCTGACCCCCTCCTTTCTAGATCCCCGCATGAAGATTAATACATGTATCTAAATAATCTAAATATAAATAATCTGTCCTGTTTCACTAATAAATATAAGCATCACTAATCGTTTATATGTATGCATACAGTGATACACTAGTACTATGATTATAGACAAATCAGATATTATCACATCATACGGAATTATTAATAAATACACTTTGTTTAGTTTTCCTCAGTAAACAACTTATTATGAGTCTTACTTTTGGAATTGTTTTCAATATAGAAGGATACCTACTCTCTACATTTAAAGGTAGGGATGATAGGGTGCCAATTTGTTCACATTGCCGATTTCTTGTGCAGAGAACAGTAAAACCTTTTATTTGATTGTGCATGAATATTTCAAAATTAATTGTTGTGCATGTATTTTGTTATAATTCATTCATTGATTTATCAACAAAAAGAGTAAAAGCATATGTTTCACAGCCCAGTTAAGTTTCTCTGTAGTTTCCTACCCCCCTACCCCCACCGCACCAAAATTGACAATAATTACATATAAGTCATACAAATGTTTACTTTTTTGTAAGTAAATCTCTAAAGATGTAAATAAGCACTGCAAACAAAGATGTCTGTATTTAATATACTACTACAGTACACTTAGCCAGATAAAATGTAATCAGGATGAAACTACAAGGGGTGAGTGGTGCAAATTTACCAATTTTTCGCCATACACACAGAACACCAAATAAAGAAACTGTGAGTGGTGTGTGGAATGCATAAAAGAAGGCGGCAAATTATCTCAAATAATCAGTGCAAAAACCCACAAATAGGCTGTTATTTGTTACATATCCTGCAAAAACATTGATAAAAAATGTTATCGTCCCATAACATAGCCGATTAAGTTAATGTGTACATATGGTCAACGTACATGTAATTCTAATATACAAGAAGGCGGACGTATCAGGCGGGGATCCAGAAAATTAAATTTCAAAAATGATCGGTTGAATTACATTAAATGCTTTGAAAATTGTTTTAAACTATCGCACGGGTCAAAATGCGTGATAGAAGCTATGTACAGTGTAATTGGAAACTTTCATTTTATATCAATATGTAGTATTACCTATTATAACAAATGAGAGTATAGCACAACTGCCACAAGCAATACATGTCCTATACCGGCACCACCTCCCTCCCCATAAAAAAAATTATTTGCTAAAATGTGTGTGGTTCAAGATTTTTCTAAAGGACATACCCGATTAGAATTGAAAAAGAGTCGTACGTTTAAAACTAATTTTGTCAAAATTTTTAGATTCATTTGGTTATATTTTGGTCCATTTGGGTAAATATATGCACCAGCGCAGCTCTAATTTATATACAATCAGGCCATAAATTCAAAATATTTTCAAAAATTAATAGCTTTAAATCCAGTGGATGAAAGAAAAGGAAAGCAAGTCGAACTCGATGAGTGCTAATACCTGTGTTGAATGAATGGTACAGTAGGATATGCGCAAAAAAGTCCCGTCTACTCTTTCCTACCCTATTAATTATTGGAATATTAAATCCGATTATAAGAGTCAAATTAAAAATCAAGTACGGATATGTACCTGTTTATTAAAAGTAAAACTACTCATAATTTATCTACAGTGCATCGTTATGGAGCTCCACAGAAAGTTTTATATTAAATTGCCGAGCCAAATAAAAAAAACCTGGAAAACGAAGAGAAAACAAAGTGGGGACAGAATAACTGACAAATTAATTAGGACTATATAGCCCCCCCCCCCCCCCCTGAAATGTATATACTGAAAACAGATTATTGGCGTAAAACATCCACACACAATTTAAAGAAAATTTCATGGTTTTTTTATCATTTTCGCTAGCTAATGTAAGACATCACAAATACCCCAAACCCCCTCACGGAAAAGGAAATGCTAGGTGATGAGAGAGAGAGAGAGAGAGAGAGAGAGAGAGAGAGAGAGAGAGAGAGAGAGAGAGAGACAGAGAGAGACAGGGAGACAGAGAGAGAGAGAGAGAGAGAGAGAGAGAGTCGATGTAAATCACAGGTGAATCACAGGTGCGCTAACACCGTTAAAATTAAAGCTTGCTAGTTGGTCTGCCCTACCCTAGCTACCTCCTCTCTTTTCTCGTTTTAGAGGCTTAATTATTGTCTATATATGCTTGTAACAAATCAAATCAATTTCAAATTCTAAATCAAACTCAATTTGACACTACAAAACTCTCTCTGTGTCTGTCTGTCTGTCTGTCTGTCTGTCTGTCTGTCTGTCTCTCTCTCTCTCTCTCTCTCTCTCTCTCTCTCTCTCTCTCTCTCTCTCTCATATCGACAATGGCATTGCCATACCCTACAATACACTATTCTTATCTGGATTTTTGTCTTTGAGGTTGTAAATCATTATATCTTCTATGGTTTAAAACTTTATCATAACCTATATTTTGACATGTCGATTATTTCATTGAGTTTCGTTTCATAGCTAAAACATTTAGATTAAACAGATCTTTCTTCGCGAGCCGATTTTTACACAGTTGGGGCGAATACACTTCGGGTTAAAATTGTTCGGGGGGAAATACATACAGGGCAAACAAAACCACTTAGATTCGCAAAGCCAAAAGTGTTATTTCTAATTTAATTGTTTATACTGTGTGGGGTTAATTCATCAATGTTGATTTAACCATTTTATAACCACTATATAAGAGCTATTAAGACATTTATTTGTAGGAAAGAGCATGTACGAATGATCTTTATTTAGAACAGTTTGATGTTGCTAGGATACAGGTTTCAGATCCATGATTTGATTGGTTAATTTAGATATTGAATCTCGAATTTCGAATCTCGAATCTCGTATTTCGAATCTCGTATTTCGAATCTCGAATCTCGAATGATCCTTCTCGGCTTTCGTAGTAAAGCCTATAAGACACGACCAAATATAAACTATATCAATGGTGAACAATAATACAAATGTAGCTGTCATTAAAACATGATCAATGATCAAATTTGTTTCAGATACTCGTCAAGAATAGTTTTCTTCTATTTTATTTTTAAACGAAATGTGAATGAAGATTAGTTAACGAATAAGCCTATATTTTTGCATTTATTTCAAAAAATTCTAATTCTTAAATATCATCTGGCTTGTTTACATAGGCTTTTCAGTTTTATTTCCAAGTTTGTTCTTGTTTTTTTTTTTTTTTTGGGGGGGGGGGGGGGGGGGGGTTTGCCTTAGTATATTTGTCAGATATGAAATACATTTTGAGTCTTTACCTTACTGTCTACTGCAATATTACATGTAACACCTTTCAAAGAAGTGCTCGCAGCACTGTTAAGGTTTACTATGAAAATATCAGCGGATTTAAACATTTATACCGAGCGCAGCGAGCCCGCCTCGCGAAGCGAGGATTAATGGTAACAGGTATATAAATATATAAGAACTATTTTCTTGTGAACTTGTAGTGATTTTAAAAAATCAAAACATTATGTAACAACCGTGATCATTATTACAATATGTAAACTAACTAACCCTTGTAAAAAAGAGTTCCAAAATAATTTTCTCATATTTGCTGTAAGAAGATAAAATCGTCTGGTATAAAACTTGACATCTTTCTAATGAAAAATCACCGCGGCTTTTAATTCAATTGGATTTCGACATTTCTTTATATTTCCATTATATGCAGTTTTAATTGAGTTTCTAAAGATTATATTTAAATTCAAAATTAAATTTGAACAAGAGTAATGTGGTTTTAAAGGCACATACACAAACATATGAATATTTACCTTAAGAAATTTATGTCAAGTGGTTAAACGGTATTTTCAAAAACTTATATCAAGTAGTTTAAGTCTTTTCAACTTTTCAACGGTATTTTAAAAAGATAGCGATCTTCTTTTTTAGTTTGGTAACTTTTGGATTTTTTCTTTTTGTTCGTAGTTGTAATTGCTGTTGTTGAAGTTATTACAGTTTACAATGTATATTATTTTTGCGAGTTTTTACGCCTTTTAAAAATACAAATTCTCCCCTTTAAAGTAAAAAAAAGGTCAATCTGTACCCGTTTAAAACTTAATTACACTGCATATTCAAAGTATGAATTTAACAAATCCTGTATATGTTCACTGATAAATAGGAAAGTTTAAGAATTTTGAAATAAAATGATATTAAATTTTCAACATTTTGTAGCCGATAAGTCTTCTTAGCAAGAGCAAAAAAAACCAATATTGCTGAAATCAATTACTCCTGACAAACCTAAAAACAAAGTTGTTTTCATTGTTTGGCAATTAGTAAAAAACGTTAATTTAACATAGTTTTTGGGAGTTGATTTTAATCAACTCTCCTATGCAGTTACTCAGACAAACCGAACGTGAAACAGTGTTTGGACCTCATCACAAATCATCGCTGCTGACAAGACTTAGTTCTTGAACATAATTGATAAATTCGATGTAATGTATGCTAAAGCATTGCTTTTCAAGGAAACTTATTTATAAATAGCTTGAAAATAGTCAGATTTTTAATGGTACGAACAATATAGATATTTTTATGAGTCGTATGTATTCCTACGGCAGAGTTCAATATAGTCTCGTTCAACTCGACGCTCGGCTGTCTCCGAAAATCTCCGACAAGCAGAGAGTCTCCCTTGCTTGTCGGAGATTTACGGTGTCAGCCGAGCGTTTGGTTGAACGAGACTATAGAGTTGAATATTTCTTGGATCCATACAATTTTCGAGAAATATTTCTATTACTGATATATATTTTGATTGAATTAATTTTATCTTAAAATATTATTTAAGATGATTCATATGGGGGGTTTCTCGACATTCTTGTCGAAAAAGTCCAAAAATTCAAATTATAAAAATGTGCGTAATTCAAATACAAATTAGAAACTACACGTACTTGTCATGCAAAATAACATATCATTGATTTTAAAATAAATAAACATCGACAAAATCAACTCCCGTCAGTTCTTCAGTACTTTGATTTTTAATGTAATTAGTACATCAATTGGTGGTTGGGGATGGGTTTTATTAAAACCACTATTGAAATAAATTATTTCATTCTCTCAATAGTGGTTGGGTTGTATGTCCTTATAAAAATCAATTTGAAACCACAATTTGAAATACAATCACTATTGAAATAATTTTTTATCAATAGTAGTTGGGAAAGAACTTAATAGTTGGTAATGAACTTTATTATAAATATCAAATAAATTGTAACCATTATTGAAACACCATCATTATTGAAATAAATTTCGTCCCATGAATGTTGGGGATATAAATTTAGGTCTTTCCGTCCGTACGACTGTTTGTCCGTCTATAATTCCGTCTGTGTGTAACATTTTCGGTTCCGGATGACAGGTGGTATGGGAAACCTGGCGATATACATGTGAATCAAAGTACATCCTGATTAAGAAGGAAGTCTTCTTGTTATAAGACAGTCTTCACCAACCACTATTGAAATGATTTATTTCAATTGTAGTTGTCTTTCAATAGTGGTTGCAAAGTGATTCTCATGATGAAATACATCCCACCTTCTATTGAAATAATTTGTTTCTGTAGTGATTAAGGAAATTGTTACACAAACAGAATGATAGACGGACAGACGGTCACACGGGCGGTCAACCTCAATTAAATATCCCCCACCCTGAGTAAAGTGGAGGACAATATCTATTTCTGTAGTAGTTGTGTTTAATTGGGATACACATTTGTTTTTTGTATATTTAATATACAGTGAATTTGAATAGCATTTCTTGCAACTTACAAGGTTCTATTCAAGAGTCCTTTATTTGTTAAAAGATTCCTTTGATTTGTTGTGATCAATGTTAACAATTGGGTAAAACGTTGCCAATTTCACAAAGATCCATTACTAATTTTCTTTAAAACAACAAAGATGTATATAATATGTTAATAGATCGCTGTAATACTAGTGTCAAACACAAAAAAATAGTAAAGTCTACTTAACCTTGATGATTCTTTCTGTTGGAAAGCAATATATAATGCACTTTTTGAATGCAAAATAGACAGTAAACTGTTATTGCTGGAATATAGAATACCTAATCGAATTTTAGGAACAGATTTCTATTTATTCAATTGTAAAATAAATAAGAAAAACAAATGTAATTTATACACCATTTAGTCTGAGTCATTAAACATTTGTTTCTTTTACTGCACTGTGGATGCAGTTGGAACACTTTTAAAATATCAGTCTATTGTCATTTCAATGTCCATTTCTAATTGTGAGAAATCATGCATATGTTTGGTTAGACCAAAGATTCTTTCTCATTAATTCATTCTCCAAACACAACTAACATTTCAAATTTCGATTTGATCGAAAATATTTGTCTCTATACCTTTCGTAAATCAGTGCACTGTATATCTGAAACCTTTTTATAATAAGACATAAAATAGATCTCGTCTGAAGACCAAAATCAATAATCAATTACAAAACCGCCATAGAAACCATAATAGCCTATTTTCAAACATACACCGCACATGGCTCCTGCCAAGAACTTGAATTTTAAACACGGTAGACTTTAAATCCGAGATTCGGGTTTCGAAATCCACTTTGATAAATGATTAACACATGCACATTTACGAAGAATTCTTAATATAATATTAATGATAGTTAGGATTTTTTCAAGTTTTGGCGATTTAATTATCCATTTTAAAAACAATTCTAAAAGTATTTTAAATTTCTTACATTTTTTTTGCTAATAAAGTTAATAATGAAATTTATATAGGCTACTTCTTTAAGTAATGTATATTGTACTTTTGTGATTATAATATTTATATACAAAATATAGCAACCTAAATAAGTGATAAGAAGATAAAATAATGACTTACAAAGTATTGTAAAAATCAATTCCAGAATAAGTTTCTTCATTTTTGCGATTGGATGTTGTATTCGCTTGTATAGATCAGCACACGCACACCTTTCTTAAAAAAATCACTGCGTATTTAAGACTCAGTTGGATTTTAAAAAATTCAAAGGTATTTTTTTATGTGTAGTTTCAATTGAGTCTCTAAAAGAGAATATATTTAAACCCATTTGAACAGGAATATTGCAGTGTGTTTTACAGGCACTTACAAGAAAGAAGCAACATTTACCTAAAGACACGATATCAAGGGATTTAAATCTTTTCAACGGTATTTTGAAATGAATGTGCCATTTCTGTTTACTGTTTTCTTCTGCTCCTTTTTGTTTGTCGTAGTTGTCATTGATGCTCTTGATCCACTTACAATATTACGTTGTCTTTTTTTTAATTAATGCTTTCTAAAGATTTTAACTTTTAACTCTAAAGTAATACAGTTAATATCTACCTCTTTAACGCAACATGGCACTACCCATTCAAAGTAAACACACCTTGTAAACAAGGATAACTCCCTATCAACGTTTATTAAGTAAACTGCTCACTAGTTATTGTTTTAAGACTAAAGCTGTTTTGCGTCCGAAGTTATTTCACAAATCTTTATTTCTGTATATATTTAATTATACATTAAACATACAAAAGTACCTATTTAAATTATTGTTTAAGTCGACCAGAACATAACATAGGGTAATAGCTGATTATTCTATATAGGGAATGTTCTCAGCATTAGTACAAGTATATCATCCAAAGGTGAATGCAATGGATTATAACGATGTTTAACGAATGATGGAAGGTTTGATTTTTAGAAGTCTGGCGTCGTTCGGCAGAATAGCACGTCCTATGTCATAACCTAAATTTCGTTTGGTCACTAATTATTCCATTTATATATGATATAACTGTAAGTGTATCAGCCCTGATATTCCTGTATTGAACTAAGTGAGACAGCATCCGGCAACAAGGACTGTCTCGTCCCCCAGGGCTGATTTGTTTGTCCCAGCCCGTCGTCATGTCCGTATCGCTCTAGAATTCAAAAATCTGAATGCCCCATTACCTGTGTTTTCAAAAAGACAAATTTGTGATATAACGATAGAATAAAACTTAGAAGATTATATGACACTTCAAAACTTCAATTAATGCTACAAATTTAAAAATGAAAAAAAAAATATTTAAAAAAGTAAGGATATCTAAATAAGGGGAGGTCATCCAAGCAACAGTTGTGTATTCAGAATATAAGCACGCTTCAATTATTATCAAGACAATTTACGAAATAATGGCACAATTCTTTGTAAAACATCTATCATCGTTGAAAATAAATCATAAACCATGCTCTTCATATACTCAAAGTATAAAAATATCGAGGTACAACATACCTTGATATGTTGAAAACCTATTTTTGAATTATCTTTATTTGATCGTTTTGCATTCTGTAGCCTTATATTATCTAAAATGTATGTCTTGTGTAACTTGTGTTTCTTTTATGATAAATACATGACTTTTGGACATAAGCATCAATTATGTTCAGACTTAATGCACAGTAAATTACAAGGCCAAAGGTCATTAACATTGACGTCATGACGTGATTGGGCGTTTTCATGAAAGGCCTATATCCTGACACATGGTGTTTTCTCCTAAGCTTTTTTTAGAATACGTTTTGATAATACTGACCTGTAACGTGTTTACCCTTCGGCACCGGAGTTAGTACGGCTTTACTACCATGTGTCAGGAATATGAAGGAAAAACCCTTATTTGTGCTTATTATTGCCAAGTACAGACATTCTATGGTTTAAGTAACCATATTTAGATTACAATTTTTTTTTTATTGGCCAACTTATTGGTTCGAAATTATGAATGTCAACAGTAACAATATTTGCAAATTTTGTTTGATTGAATCTGGAAAATATTTTAGCAATTGCTATCGGTTTGTACTCGTACCCGGTTTTGGTAATATGTCATTGTATGCTGTAGCCATCTTCCACATTTTAAAAATACGCATCAAAATAAAAATTGCATGATTCGTGTACTAAAATCTGACATCAATTAATTCCCTTAAAGTCACAATTTGTGTTAAAAGGCCTGGAAATTCCCTCGTCTACGAACTGAACTTTGAAAAGATAAAGAGGCAGAACCGTGAAAATAACTTTATTTACAGTGTAACGAAAACATATATAGCTACTGCATACAACCTTCTCTAAACACACACACACACACACACACACACACGCAAATAGCTGAAAAATCACACAACGCATTCACACAGACAATAATAATTTAAAAAAAACTAACCCCCTAAATATCCCCAACATATATAAACAGAATAAATAACCCGACTTTGGCTGATGTCACTTATGAATACTAAGTCCGGACAATGCTTTTGGGAAGTTGTATTTTAATACATAAATTCACCCGCAGTAGGTACGTGCATAGTTGAGACCACAATTTATGTTGATCGATGGTAATAAGGATACATCACACGGTCATGTATATCGCATAACCTGGTACACGTGCGTAGACACACTGTCATGTAAATCAAACCTTTCGTCACGGATGTCTGTCGGATGTTACTGGACCATATCACCAGCTCATAAAGTTCCCGGGCGTCCGCATGTGTCACATTTCCCACGTTGACTATGGGTCCACGATGGTTAGCTTGTCGTTGTCCTGCACCCACGGATGATACCGTCATGTATATAACCGACCACACCCACTCAGCTAGTCACCTAAAATTCAATTCATTGTCGGGTCCTCAGTGAAAATTACAACACTATACTGTTAAAAAAAACATTATATTCAACCGTCAGGCTACCATATTTTAAATTCTTATACAAACAAACAAAAATGTCATAAAACACTTAGCAAGGACAATATAGATATAGACTTAAGTATGCGCATTTTAAATTGAAATGATAATGAAAAATACTTCTCACTTACTGCTGTTCTTTCTCAACACGGTTTATCGTACTTTTACCACACAGGAATTCTATTCAAACACTCCACACAGGATTAGACATAGGCCACACATGTCCTAAGACATATTGTCAAACTCCACGAAGGTTCATACAGAAGGACACACCTTCTCTCATCAACGACCTGGCCGGAACTAGCTCATGCACGAAAACCGGTCTAACAAACAATGACTAGCTGACCGTGGCACTCTATGGAGCGCCGTTACTCACAAAAATTAATAGACTAATAAAACTTTAATTGAACATATATACAAAATTGTGACACTGACTTTCGAGATTTTTGCATTGCCGGTTTTTCGCTGATCTTAGACAGGCTCTGTGCCAGATATTTCTTTATCCAAATAAGAACTGTCTCATAAGACATCATATCAGATTCAAAAACTTTCTTAAATTCAGTAAATTGTACATAAGCGGTTGACCAAGTTTTGTGCGAACTTTTATATCATTTTCAATTAATTTCTTCAATGTTCTCAACCCGAACATTGATGAATGAATGGCTCTATTTAAATAACTTTAAGTTTAAAACTATGAGGAGCTAAAGAATTGTTTTTACCGTATGAAAGTTATTGAAAAGAGCTATTCAAGGGTATAATCAATAACTACACCGTGCAAAGCGTTATTGCGCTGTGCTACAATACATATTACATAATGGACAGATGAAAGAAAAAATAATTTCTTCGAAAGAAAAAAAAATATCCATAGTTTATGTGAACTAGTTATTATAACCTTTACATCTATTAATATTTGTCCGTTTTTATGTTATAAGAGTCCTTTTAACTTTTTCTTCTTGCATGTGATTCCATAAAATTCTAGAATACTTCTGTGTATGAATAAATAGTCTCCTATTTCAAAGTAGGAGGCAATTTAAACTAAATGCTGTCATTAGACAGTAACACCCCTATGTAACACTGTTAACGTTATGATTCATAGCTCCGGCCCTAATTTTCGTTCAGCAACGAGGGACCTCTTGAATGAAAGCTCATCAAATTGTCTCTTTCCTGTTAAAATTTCGTGGTTTGAAGTCAGATTCGTTTTCCGGCAAAATGCGTCTGTATTGAAAAACTCTGAAAATGAAAGTAAAAGTGGGGAATTTCTCAGTTTTGGAAAGGGTGTACATCAAACAATTTCAATTCTTTTCTTCAAATGATAATTCAATTTTGACACTTGTTTTTAAAATTGAAAATCCTCTTTTCTGACAAGTGTCAAGCATTCTGATTTAAAATGTCCCAATAAATGTATATACACTCTGCAAGTATAGGGACTTTTTTGCTTAAAGGCACTACTTTGTTGTCCTACCGATTCTAAAAATAGTTAGAGGGTTATACCCAACTAATGATAATCATTAAAAATCATTTCATGAATTTTAACAGCACTCAAAAGCCTTCAAGTACAGCAACTCTCAATTTTACAAAAATATTGACGGATACCTTATCCGAAACTGTCCCTTGCTACTTTAATATCTTCAAAACAGTTGAGATCCCACCCTTAAACCATATATATTCTTGTTCCTTGTGTCAAGGGGCATCAAACGGTATGTAGGTCATGGGCCTCTGGGGTGGTCGTGATCCCCTCAAACAGGAAGTGCACAATTATCTCGAAAACGGTTGAGATTTCCACCCCTTAACCATATTATATATTCTAGATCCTTAAAGGGAATCAAACGGTATGTAGGTCATAAGCCCCGTGATAAATTCAATTTTTTGAAAACCTTAATGCACATCTATGGAACAGTCCATATCCCAAGATATGATGTGTCTATCCATTAAATCATAAGAGGAATTCTGGGATCTATGTTTATTTTGGGGTGATAAAGGTCAATTTTCTGCTACTATTTGACTTCCTGGATGAAATTTAAATTTTTAAAACCTTACTGCACATCTATAGGACAGCCTGAATTATATCCCAAAAGATGACGTATCTACTCCAAACGTTGTAAGAGTAGTTCTGGGAACCATTTTTTTTTGCAAAAAACTGTCATTTTTTGTCGCCCACTGATCCCCTTAATAAAAAAAAATTCTGGTACATGATCACACTTCAAAACGACACCCCCAATCATATTCTAGAAAATCATTTGGCTACTGCAAAAAATGTTGATGTTTTTTGAAACCTTAACCCTTTAACGCCCATAGACGCCTTTTGACGCCTTTTGGTAGTTATTGATAATAAAATGCTGGCGTTTTGTCAATAACTGATCTGTAGTAAAACGGTTTGTATTTTTTGAAAGTAGAATAGAAAATAAACATTTTTTACTCTTATCATTTTTTGTACGACGTCTAGAAAATACCGAAATCTTGGACTGCATATCGCATTTTCGAACAGAAATCTCAAAAACTCGCTCTGGGTCGACTGATTATGTGCTAACTTCCGTCGGTCGTACTTTTGTTTTAAAACGCCATTGATAAAAATGTTTATCAAAATTTGAAAGCTTGAAATGTTTGCTACATTTGTCTCTACAAGCATTTCGACATAAAAATAAGTGTTAATGTGTTATTTGTTTATGGGAATTTCGGTGTTTTAGAGTCAAACAAAAATGACGCCATTTTCAGGTTGACATATACACGCTGTATAAACAATCTACGCATCTTATATTAAATTGACAATAACGCAAATTAATCCAGTAAATGTGATAATATTTTTTAAATGTAGAATATTTGATATAAAAATAAAATATTTAATTTAAAATTCTGTACTAAAATTCGTTAAAAATTGCTTTGAGTCAGACCGTGCCTGCGAGTACAAAGCGCGACATTATTCATGCACCTGAATCAAGTCAATTTTTTTTCCTAAGTAAAAGCAAGAGATAAAATAAACGATCTGGGTCTTTTTTTTTTAAGAAAAAAAAAATAGACGATATTCAGTATATGACTTTGTATGACAATTCATGAAAGTATACGAATTGCAGGGTATTGCAGTATATATATAGATATATATATGTACATCACTTTTATTTTTGATTTTGGGGATTTGCAATGAAACAAAATGTTCTGCAAAAATGTTTATTTCAAAATTGTTTTTATTAGTTCCAATGTTTATAAAAGGAATATTATTTTTGTTTATCAACTCGATCCACAATGACCACATTATTTTACACTTGCCGCGTTGTCCGAATGACTTAGCTCCCTTGGCCTGGTTGCTATGACTTTCATGTAAACAGCGCGAAAATTTATCGACATAATGGACGAAAGCGCGGACAGTGACTCGGACGGTTCCCTCTCTGATGGATCAGACATCAATGTAAACGTTTCAGATAACGAGGGATTCTCATCTGACACCGACAGTGAATCCGATTAACAAGAAACACAATCATCGCTGTGCACATTGGACAGTCAGTTGAGCGATATTGGTGACGATTTCGGGTCGGCCCAAAACTATTGACACCTCGGCCCATGTACAAGACACCTCGGCCCACAGAAATTTTTATTTTAAAAATATGTACAAGACACCTCGGCCCAAAGAAACAATTATTCTTAAAATATTTGATAGACAGTTTAAGGGTGTTATTTACTCAGGGTTTGAGTTCTCAAATTCCGATTGTTAAAAAGTTCAATGTAGTGAGTAAAATTTGTTCTAAACACAAAAAGTATTTATGAAATAAATTGTTATTGACAAAACATTCAATAGTTTTACTATATTATGGAATTATGCTCAAACAAAAATTGACTTTTAGCCAAACAGAGGAAATTCGGACTAAATTGTGCTGATTTTGTTTTCTGCTAAAAGTTTTTTGGCAGTAGTCTAATATTAAAAGTTAGGATTTTATATTTAAGTCTACGTAATTTTACATATTTTCCGTTGGTTTTACCTCACTTATTCATTAAAATAATCTTATGGCACGAATAATAAAAATATTGGAAAATGCTTAAAAACGATAAAAGTCATCATATCTCAAAATTTTGATCATTGACCTCATATAAATTTTATGCCAACATAATAAGGTCAATATAAGTAGTTCAATATCATAAATGTTTTTGTATTATCATCATTCAATTTTTTGTAAAATTGAATCAAAAATGGGTAGGGATTTGAAAACTGATGTAGGAAATTCGGACTGAATTATTTTTTGAAATTGATGCTGAAATCTTAATGTTGTGTACTTATTTAGTGCCACTACCATTCATAAACTGTATCTTATTTTTTAAAGTGTTTAATTATTTGTAATATTTTTATAATTAAGAAAATCTCAATCGTAGTGTAAAATTTTATGGGAGTTTTAATGATTTTTCAATAAATATTCAATGGCCATTAACTCAAAAAGTAGGTCATTGACCTACTTTTCTGAAAGTGAAAAATAACAATACAAGCAAAGGTCTATAACACACAATAGATGGTTTTTCATTATCATCAGTGGATTATTTTTTCATTCTGAGTAAACGTCATCCTTAATTCAATACAATTTTTTGATGATAAAAGTTTCATCCAGTATCTTACAATACGTATTTTTCTAATACACTAACATACTTACTTTGTTCCTTAATTGACAATGCATTATATTATTATTACGTGATCCAAAATTTAATTAAAAGTTCATTAAAAATAATGAATTTAATGACTCTTAAAAGTGGATATACTAGAAGCATTTCTAATGTTTCTGGTGTAAATTATTGCAATATTTTTTTTAAATTATGACTAGTCAATTATTATTTTTTTAAATGAAAAGCAGAATTTATAAACAGTAAACACAATCCTTTTTTCTTAACCTTGGATCATTTTTGTTAAGTTTATCACATTCTTAAACAAAGTAAAAAACTTAATAATTCATGATTTAAGTTTAATAAACAGGGTGAGAATATTGCTGCTTTGTTTGTCTAGACATGGTTTTATTCATTTGCGTATAAGACCATGGAACTTTAACTTGCAAGATTGGAAATATACAGCTTACTAACACAGAATATACAAGATCTATTCAACAGGTGTGTCGTGTGCCCATGTGCGCGGGGGGGGGGGGAGATTGGAAATATACAGCTAACTAACACATAATATACAAGATATACTCAACAGGTGTGCCGTGTGCCCATGTGCGCGGGGGGAAGATTGGAATATACAGCTAACTAACACAAATATTTTTTTAATTACAAATTATATATATCATATAATTTATATTCAATAAAATATAAATAAAACATGAAAATCATTGATATTTTATTTTAATTCTGCTTGAGCCGAGATGTCTTTTGCTTGGGCCGGGGTGTCTCAAAATTTGGGCCGACCCGTCTTGGCCGAGGAGTCCTGGGGCCGAGGTGTCCATGGGCCGAGGTGTCGTTGGGCCGAGGTGTCTGACATTCTATATAGTGACCTTCATGATGTGGAAATAGCGGAGTTTGGAGAAGTTCATGGCCCATGTCATACTCTTGATCCCAAAGATCACGTTTACCGGTATTTCCAGCTAATGCTGCCATCAGCCATATTCGGGAAGATAGCCGAGGAAACCAACAAATATGCAGCACAGACGGCGGAAAGTACAGGGCAGCCCGACCCTGACTGGGTTCCAACAGATGAAACTAAAGTCAGGGCATACTTTGGTCTATGGATTCTTATGGGAATAAAACCAATTACCAGATATCCATATGTACTGGTCTGATAACAAATACATTGGTAAGTATTTTAAAAATTATTTATTGAATTGTATAATATGTATTCATAAGTAGATATTATAAGAATGAAATTACATGTTTGTGATTTAGCTCTCATGTCATAGGAGCCGGGGGGGGGGGGGGGTTGGCATAGCCCCCTCACTTTTTTTCAAAGTTAGACATAGCATGATATAGACATAACATAACCATAATGTCATAATTTTTTTTTCAAGATTTCTATTTTAAGTCTAGCCCCCCCCCCTGCCCCCCCCCCTGCATGGAGAGAGAGAAAGAGAGCAAGAGAGAGAGAGAGAGAGAGAGAGAGAGAGAGAGAGAGAGAGGTCAATCTGCGTTCTCTGTCCACCTCTCAATTCAGATAATATAAAGATCAAAAGCAAATCAGTTACTTTATGTATATCCACGAACAATCATATTTATATATCAACACACAGATATTATATTATGAAGATTGTATTCATTATGTTCTAATAGAGTTACCTAGTAAACAAATTTATCTGAATTACTGTGATTTTTCTAATTTGTATAGGAAACCAAGGTTTTAAAGACTGCATGACAAGAAAAAGATTTACCATGCTGTCTCGTTATTTACATGTAAATGACAATAGTACACAGGGAGCTCCTGGGTCTCCACAGTATGACAGGTACATACTTTCTTTCAGTTTATGTGATTCTGTTGAGCGAGTGAACTTAGCTTGTTTGATATTATTCATTTTAGTATGTCGAGCATTCGTCTGAGAACCTTGACCAGATACAGTGAAAGATTGACTGGACAGGTGTACTACACATACTATATTTTTTACACTCTCATAATAACAGTATTGCAATATCATAATATTATTTGGTTTGTTTTTCTAGACTGCATAAGATTCGACCCCTCATAACGTCAACAAGGGAAGCACTCAAAAAATATTATAAACCAGGAAAATGCCAAAGTATTGATGAGGGAATGGTGAGATACAAGGGTCACCATTTTGCTCGACAATATACTCCATGCAAGCCAATAAAAAGGGGTCTAAAGGTATTGATAATTTGAAATTACACCCACAGAAATGTTTATATATAATTTATTTACAATTTTTCAGTTTTTTATATTATATGTAAGGCTTATTTTGATTGTCAAATCAAACACGAATTTGAAATTTTAAAATAAATGTAGCTCTTTATTAGTGTGTGCCTGTTCATAAACCATGTATAATAAGTGAAACAATTAGAATATATGATCAAAAATTATTGAAATTACTAATTTGCAACAATAGTATTAAATACTCTGATTAGGAGTTTGAAATATATCTGATGATTATGTACTCTCTCTCTCTCTATTATAAGTATCTAAATCTCTAACTCTCTCTCTCTCTCTCTCTCTCTCTCTCTAAATAAATAAATAAATAAATAAATAAATAAATAAATAAATAAACCTGATTTCATACTCCATCCAGATCCATACATGGAAGACAGTTTTCATATTAAATATATAATTTTTAAAAACTTTTTTCTGAATTTTCATAAGATATGGATGCGCTGTGAGCCAAATGGCTACACCCATGATTATCGGCTCTACCTTGGAAAATTTGATGAGATGCAAGGACAAAGCTTGGGAGAGAGAGTTGTGAAACATTTGTGCAAGGACATTAAATGGAAAGGTCATCATGTGTTTTTTGACAGGTTTGTATAAATTGTATTACAATATACGCATCCTTTCTTTGTTTGCTTACCAGGATTGATATCTAGCTTTCTTGCAAAAAAAAATTATGTTTTTGAACTATTTTACAACTTACTATATTACAAATTGCAGATTTTTCACTTCAATTCCTTTGGTCCAGTGCCTGGAAAATTATGGAATATATGCATGTGGGACCATCAAGGCAAACAGGAGGGGATTTCCCACCGAACTGAAAAACCCTAATTTAGAACGTGGGGATGCCAAGCAAGTGCAGCATGAAAACATGGTCATTACTGTTTGGAATGATAATAAACCAGTAAGATTTTGTTTATCCTTCTATATACTGTACCAGTATATTTTTGATCAATTTTTTATCACAATAGGTTATGCAACTGCTTATAATGCAGAGGGTTTTAACACCTTCGTTATATGTATAGGCATGAACCTGATACATCTTTCTGTGTGTTCAACTTGGTAACAATGAGCATTAACTCTGACACAGGTTTCTTGTACTTTATAGGGAAATCTGGAATAAAATTATATGACATAAATGCATGCTTTTTCAGGTACATGTCCTGTCCACTACATCAAACCCACTTGGGGATGAACCCGCCATTCGACACAGGAGGGGTGGTGATCTTGTATTTCTTCAGCGCCCTCCTCCAATACAACATTACCAGCAGAACTACTCCGGAGTGGACCGCTCCCCACAGTACAGATCAAAGAATCCTGTCGGAAGACCCTCAAAGAAATTCTGGAAGTACTTTATGAATTTCATATTTGAAATCTCTATTATAAACAGCTTCCTTCTGTGGTTGAACACTCCGGGTACAGCAAAGCCTACTAAGCACTATTCCTTGAATGACTTCTCCCTGGATATTGCACAATGCTTGATTGGGGACTTCTCAAGCCGTAAAAGATTACGAAAAGTCCAGCCACATGGTCCTTCGGTTTCCAGGGCAGGTATTTCAAGACACGCAAATGTTAAACTTGGTGAAAAAAAGAGGCGATGCAGATGGTGCAGTTCTCAAGGTCAAAGACATGAAACTATATTTGGTTGTAATATTTGCAACATCTACTTGTGTAGAGGTGCCCGTTTTCAAATGTACCACATTCACAATCAATTACCTCATGATTAGTTGTACATGCATTAGGTTTACATGATTTTGTATAATCACAGTTTTGTATGTGTATTTAGCTATACTTCTGTGTATACACTGTATGTAAATGTAACTAATAGGAACTTGAATGCACCTCCCCCCCACTTGTTTGGCAAAGTTAGACGTAACCATTGGGCACATAGCATCATAGAGGATTCAGCCCGCCCCGCCCCCCCCCCCAACTTTTTCTCGGAGGAAAGATAATTGTTCCGAAATTAACCTTGAAAAGATGGAAATATTGAGAAATTGGAGTCACAGGTATACTAGCACTAGCCCCCCCCCCCCCCCCCCCGCCCCCCCCCCCCCCCCAACAGTTTATTTGTGAATTTCAAGTTTTGTGGAGAAAAATTTTTGGTAGGTGAGAATTTTTTTTTTGGAAGTATATGTACACCCCCCCCCCCAGATTAGGATTATCATGATCACTGATTACAAAATTCTTAAATTTCAAACAGATTGTTGTTGTTTCATTTAAAATTAAACCAAAACTAGATGCACCATAAGCAAGTTCACGAATAACACCCCACCCCTGCAAAAACACATTCTAAAAGTCGTATTGTAAAATAAAACTGTTACAGTTTCTCTTAAGAAGGATAAAGGCAACACAATTAAAGAACTTTTTCTGTCAGTGACCTTGAACTCTACGAAATGGCCATGAGTCAAAGGTCATGTCACTTTTTGTGGTCATAAGCAATCTTTGTGTGAAGTATGAAGTACCAGTGATTCTCCCTAGCAAAGATATGCACCTGACTCAAATTATGAATTTGTTTTATTATGTTAGTGACCTTGAACTGTACAAAATGACATTGAGTCAAGGGTAATGTCACTTATATGAGTCATAACAATATTTGTGTGAAGTATGATCTACTAGTGATTCTCAATAGCAAAGATATGCCCCTGACTCAAATTTCGAACTTATTTTGTCAGTGACCTTCACTTGTACAAAATGACCTTCAGTCAAGGGTTATGTCACTTATTTTTGTCATAACAATCTTTATGTGAAGTATGATCTACTAGTGATTCTCCATAGTAAAGATATGCAAGTGACACAAATTATGAACTTATTTTGTCAGTGACCTTGAACAGTAAAAAATGACCTTGAGTCAAGGGTCATGTCACTTATTTTGGTAATAACAATCTTTATGTGAAGTATGAACTTCCAGTGATTTCCCATAGTAAAGATATGCACCTGACACAAATTATGAACTTATATTGTCAGTGACCTTGAACATGACCAAATGACCTTGAGTGAAAGGTCATGTCACATATTTTTGTCATAACAATATTTGTGTGAAGTATGAACTTCCAGTGATTCTCGATAAGAAAGATATTGGCCAGACACGATTGCACAGACAAACAGGTGGACCAGTTGATTTACAAGCAACTCCCAAATCTTTCCTTTTTTTTGGGGGGGGGGGGGGGGGGGGGTGTTAGAATTGAAGTATTACATATGTACCAGATTGAAGTTGTCTTAGTTAAAGTCTAAACTGACTCGTGTAAACAGGGTATAATTCAAATTTCCTACTTTATTAAAGTTATTTTGCAATTTAAATATATTATATGGACACAGGTGAGAAAAATAACCTTCGTTTCTATTTAAGCACGTCTTTAGTTGCTATGGCAACAGAGACGTCATGTAACTTTGCATAATTTGATACTTTAAGATTTGACCTTTCAGAATATATATATATGTTATATTATGTAAAAGTAGCTAGAAAACATAATAAATTTGACCTGAAAATAAGTTTTTCAGTTTTTAATAAAAATTATTAAATCTCTGGTAGTTAAAGGGATATTTGTTGTTGTTAAAAAACGCCATTTTTCAGTCATTAAATGACCCCCTGGACAAAATTGAAATTTTCGACACCTTATTGCATATCTATATAATACCCTAAAATATATTCCAAGAGATAATTTGTCTACTTTTGAAAATGTAGGAGGAGTTCGAGGAAGAAGGTTTTTTGTGAAAAAAACGTCATTTTTTACAAATTATTTGACCCCCAGGACTACCAGTACCAGAGTTTTTAAAACATTTTTACAAAACAACATGACACCCCCAATCAAACTCAGAGAGTTCAGTTTGCTGGTTTGGTTAATAAGATGTAAGAGCAGTTTTAGAAAGTAAACGTGACAGACGGCGGACAGACGACGGACGGAACAGGATAACATCAATATACCCGAACTTTCTTTAGAAAGTGCGGGTATAATAAATGGTTTTATTTTGGAATAAACAAAGATTTAGTACCAGTGGTTCTATAAAGAGTTTTTCTTTTTTACTGTTTAGCAAGCGCAACCTTATAGAAATCTATAGACAAAAATTATTTTCAACAATTTTTGAAAATACAACAAAAAAGTTAAACCTAATAATCAAAAATAAACATCTTCAAACTAATTTCCATTTTGCTTGGTGTTACTTTAATAAAAATTTAATGTCATCGGTGGTTCATGAGGATATGAAGATAGCAAGCATTGCAGTGAAAATACATAAACCGCGTAAACCATGTAAATGAAATACTTGTTTACTTCACGATCAGTTAAAACCATCAAGACCTCATTTTACTGAATATTTGAGTTTTATCTATCAGTACTGGTTTTATCTGAGCATTCCATGTTTGATAGATTCTCAGTATATTTAAGACATAAAGTACGAGTTTTCGTGAATGTTGCAGAATAACCTCCGAGGTCGAGAAATGTTGTTTTGAAATATGTTAGCCGAGGCTTTAACATTTCGAAACCAAGGAGGTTATCCTGCAGCATTCACGAAAACAAGAACTTTATTTCTATTCTACTAACAGTCCAGTATTTTTACAGATCGTTTCTTCTATAGAGAGACGATCGAGGTCATTTTGACGGCTGTTCCGTGTAGCCCCAACGGTGTTGTTGGTAATGTTTACATGCGTATCGATCAAGGGAATAACATGCAGACGACAGACTTTTTCTTAGGATTTTAATACTCTTCACTTATTTATAAAATATCTTTGAATCACATTCCTAATATTTTAAGGGCAATTTGATACGATTATTACTACTACACGTTATATATTTTATGTAGAAACATGCAGTGAAAATATGCTACGGAGGTCCTAGGAACAGCCGCATTGATCTCTTAAAAATAAAGATTTGAGGCAATACACATTGTTTTGACTGGAACTAACACGTGAAATTGACATGGTTTTAAAACTTTTTACAGTTTGAAGTTGTACTTTCATGATCAGTGCGAGACAAATTGGTATTTCTGATCTGATAATTTTCTGATGACGTTCGTGGTATATTGGAGAATAATGTCCGCGGCATCTCTTTGATCTCGGCAATAACTGAAGTAGAATAGTAAACAAATCTCACCTTATGGTTAATACACTGAAATCAAAAGGTGTTTGCCTAATAATGGAAGTTTTTATTGTCGTTTCTCATGAAAATGTCCTCCTACTGTATGCAAAATTTCTATTAGTCACAAAATTGTACACCTATATAAATATAATCACAAAATTTAATACATAATTTTAAAAGATGTTTTATGTGATATAAGGTTCTTTTCAACAACATCTTCTTTTAATAACCACCAATTATTAGATATATTTTTATGCTCTTATATAATATACATTTCTTGTACTCTCTGAAAAGAGGCATAAAATATTGGATGAATGAAAGAATGAAGGAATGAATGAATGCGAAATAATATTCGATTTCAAATAATTTATTTAATTTCACCTTTATTAAAATATTTTCTGAGATATGTGTATGCAGTCATTATTCGTTAGGATGTTCATTTATTTGAATCGGATTCTTCTTATTTTTCAAGGCCATAATGTAAGGTCGGCAGCAGTAAAAGGTTGCACAATTATACTTTGCATGTACGTCTGTTCTCCACGTTTAAGAATGTAAACAATAAATAGGGATTTGACATACATACTGATTCGATTTTGTTATGCAATTCTATAATGGTGAACAATATTCATCATGTACATCTCGTCTACACGCTGTTCAGAGGCTCGTTCATGTATCGATCGATCGTTCGTGTATCAGAATCGTGCATGCCGTTTGTCAACAACAATGTTGTTAGATAGATAGATAGATGGATAGATGGATAGATAGATATATAGATAGATAGATAGATAGATAGATAGATAGATAGATAGATAGATAGATAGATAGATAGATAGATAGATGGATGGATAATGCCTCGGTACAGTAAAAATAATTAAATAAATAAAACAGAAAGCGACAGTCAAAATTAAATAAATTGTACTGTTACCGCTTTCAGCCATGACGGCTCGTCAGACAGTTATCAACTCATAAAATTAATGTATATTCATGGAAATATTTTAAATTTGAATTGCGTTTTTTATGTGTTGATCCGCACATGATTGTGTAAAGACCTATAACTGTTTTGGTTCATACACCAAATATTGTTACGTTCCTAGACATAAACGTCTCTATTACAGATGCAGGGTGACATAATGTAGGTCTTTGAACCAGTTTCTGACATTGAGACTGAATTAAATGCAAAACAAATTACGGGAGTTGAATGCAGGCAAACAAATGGAACTTTATATTCATGGTGGAGACAAAAGAATTTAATATGTTTATGGATCCTATCCAAGGTCATTTATCTCGTAAAATTAAAAAGAGCATTGGTACTGTACATGCAATTCTTTAATAAAATAAAAACATTGTGATTAAAAATCAAGCAATACGTTTTTTAAAATTCTTATTTTCAAATTAGTTTTGAGTTTGCGTGTTCAATAGTTTAGAATCGTTCGTTTGCGGTTTTTATCGTTATCGTTCGTGTGTGGTGAAAATTCAGTCCATTGGTGACCGTCCGTGTACCTTGCTTAATAGTTCGTGTATCGTGCGTGATCGTTCGTGCATCAGAACCGTTCGTGCCGTTTGTTAAATACTGTATATATATATATATATATATATATATATATATATATATATATATATATATATATATATATATATATATATATACACACAAAAAGTTAACTATATTGGAGCTGCACCTCCGCCCCGGCCAGAGCTTGAGTTCATAACCTCTGAAACACACTCTCCTAGCAGTAAGCGTTAACCTCTCGGCCATATCTAAGACAAAAATTCCGCTTTCAGTGATCAACGGAAACTTGTGTTTCGATTGTAAGGCAGTTCGACAGACCAGCATTAAGAAAGTTAACAAGAAATACGACAGTTCATTAATGTCGACTATCTGTCATGAACTAAAATGACACACTCAACAAACATTTTAATCAGTGTTAAGATAAACTGAACAATGTAATCTCTTCTTATTTTTCTCATAATACATATTATATTTTTTACTTTATGTGTTGAACACGATGATGTAAAGAATTATTTCTGTTTTGGTTCATACACCAAATAAGGTTGCGTTCCTAGACATATACGTCTCTATTACAGATGCAGGGTGAAAAAATGTAGGTCTTTGTACCACTTACTGACATTGAGACTGAATTAAATGCAAAAAATTACGACAGTGGAATGCAGGCAAACAGATTGATAACCATGACAACAACAAAAAATTAAAAAAATAAAGTTTTTGCTATGGTGGTAAAAATATGTAGTCCTAACAGTTTAAATCAATTATAATGTAAAGAAAAAATGACAATAACAAACTGTGAACCATCTCAAAGATCCATAAAAAGAAACACACATTCAAAGCAGATCAACACGGACCTCCAAATAGAAAGAGGTAGGATCAGGTGCCTAGGAGAAGTGAGCATCCTCTGCTGACCGGTCACACCCGCCGTGTGCTCTTTGTCGTAATTGGGGAAAAAAATTCGGAAAAGTCCGTAGACAATTAGATGATTAATTTTGGTCGAACAGTGGAAGATTGCACTTGTTGACAAGGTCGCCGTATCGACCATAGAACTTACGAAAAGATTACTTCAAATGAGACTGTTGATAGTACTGTTTTATCAACTTGTTTGTCAGTAGCTTACTTCGTCTTAGAAACTGTTCATACGAAGAGCATGCCCTTGTGTATCGAATCAACTAAGAGACAAAAACACTATATGCAGATGATGAAGGTATATTGATACATAAGTAAGGGAAGTTGACTATAGAAAAATTGAAGTCATCGCGTTTATCATTAAGTTTTGTTGTTAGGTTACCATCAATGTCCATGTCCAGTAAAATATCCAAATATGAAACAGATGACGCAGACTCTGTGGTATCTTTTATTTCAGGTTCACTGGGATATATCGAGTCGACGTAAGTATGGAAATAACAATTGTTAATTGATAATACGTCGTCGATATACCAGAATGTTGAGTTGAAGGCCACAGCGAGTGATTTATTTTTTTCACGTACAAGTTTTTGAATAAATTCTGCTTCATAAGAATTCAAAAATAGATCTGCTAACAATGGGGCACAATTGGTACCCATGGGAATTCCAACAGATTGTTTGAAGACTTGATTTCCAAAAACTACATATATTTTGTCTATCAGAAACTCGGGCATCTTTTTAATGTCAACTTCAGAGTGCTTGTGTGTGCAATCAGAATGGTTTTTAACAAAATAATTTTTTCAGATTTCAACTGACAAGGTAAGAATTTTATGACTTCCATTTTTATCAAAGAAACAACTCTTGATGATATCAAAAAGCCTAGATTTTAATTTGTCATGGGGAATGGTTGTATAAAGCGTTGACAATTCGTACGTGTTGATGCTTTTGATTTTGGTAAGGATTTTGTGACCTCAAAGTTTCTAATAATTCTTTAGAGTTTTTTAATATCCACGTCTGATTTACACCACTTCTAGAGTATATTGTTGTGCAGTTTTCCTGAAGTTTCTCCTTCACTACTGTAAGAATTTTAGTAAGGGGTAAAGAGAGAGGTTTGGTAGAACATTTACTGGAACCTGCTATATGTCTCTGTTTGTAAGGATTTTTGTGAAGCTTGAAATCCAGTACAAATAAGATAAATTAAATTCATTTTGTGTGTTGGGGTTATTAAAGCCACCCATTACAGATTTATGATTTTGAAGTATTTCTGGCTTGTAAATGCTGCTATGGTTGTAAGTAGGATTACCATGTGTGGAATCTAAACCTAGTTCTTTGAAATGCAATTAATATAATCTGCCTTACAAACAAAGACAATGTTGTTACTTGCCTTATCACCAGGGACCGATACATACTGACCATGCAATTTGTCTATTTGTATTCTCACTTCTGCTTTATTAAAAACAGACGGATAGATGGTTTTCATGTGACCTCTCAGTTGGTTAATACGAGATTTTAATATACATCTGATGCTTTTAACCCACTCTGACAAGGTATCCAGTTCTTCTTTTTCAGATTTTGCCCATCAGTTGGTGTAATCTTCAACAGAATTCATGATATATATAAATTTACGACGCCATGTAAAGGATCTAGGCTCCCTAAACTTTGGTCCTTTCATAATAAGTGATTTTAGGTCTTCGTTGTTAACTACATTAACATCACTAGTAATGACGTGTCCGGCAGGACTATAGTTGTAGGGCGAAGAAGAATATGAGCACGTTGGAGGATATCTTTCAGATGTTCGATGTTAAGGTTTTGTAGAGTTAGTTTGTAATTGAAGAATTTGGAAGCAATGGTTGAAGTATAATTGTAGATATACAAGTGGTTGACTTTATCTTGAAATATGGCGGAATGCAGGACTGAACTTTTTTGTGATTAAGAATATTGCATATATTAACGGCATCGATTCCCTTGTTGGCAGTTTAAAAAAATAACGTGGTGCATAAAAGCAGTATTTTCTGTTTGTGTAGGTCTAAAAAGCCGATGATAAGCAATATCCATAATCATGGATCTGTATTCCGGTGTAGAAAAGTCAAAAAGCGGCGTTTCCTTTACTTTTTCAAGAAGATTGTTTAACGCTTTCAAAGGGACAGTGTAAAGTTTGTTGCAAATGTAATGGTGACCCAATTTTTTATTTACATGAGGTAATAATAAATCAAAGGAAACAACGTGTATAATTGGTTTGTTATAAGACTGATGTCCATGACTTCGCCTACGTCTCTTAGTGTTGTTAAACAGTCCAATTACATTATAACATTGGCACATTGTGGACTTGAAAGATCCCTCACACTTTCAACATTACAGTTGCATCCATACGGAAAGGCCGTACCTAGTTTTCTTATCCAAAGTTCTTCTTGTTAAACTAGTGGCAAATGTGAGGTTCCACAAATATATATTTTGAGTTGTCCTGTCATGCTCGTTAGGTTTAGAATGTCTGGAGCCTGATTCTGGTATGGTGTTGGGGAAAACAAACAAGCAGATGCTCTCTGCCCTTATCCACTTATCCTTTTGTTTCTGGAACATGCCTGTTTTTGCATAACTCCTCTATTACCTTCATTCATGCGTTCATTGCTGCACGTATGTCTAGTCAAATCTTCTACCAACCTCAATATTATATTTGTTGCCTTGGAATATCAGGTTTGCTAGATATATCGTCTATCGAACTGGCGTTAATTACAAGAATGTTCTTTTGCAGTGCTCGAAAGAGTTTTGATGTCGTTGAGTCGAACTGGCTGTTGACAAAGATGGATGCGTATGCATTTTATGAGATACTGAATCAGAGCTTGATCTATCAAAAGGAATTTCCGAGGAAATTCTCGTTCCAATCTCTATTGTAGAAAGTTGTTTTAAAGGAGGTTTTTGCATATCTAACGCATCTGCATTGTTATTTTTAGCTAGATAAACGATAGGATCCATGCACGATAGAACAGTTTACACCTAGGATACGATACGATTGATACATGATAAGGAAGGGCGTCGGAACAGGGGCGGCCGCCGCCCCAATAATTTTGCCGGAAAATGATTTTTGTCCTTTTTTTATAATTAGGCTAAAATGAAATTATATAAAGACTATTTGTATTCATTTGAGCGGCGATGGTAACGGCGATCTGCGTTTTTAGGAGCGGCGAAGCAAACTCCACAAGCAGCACACGTGGTAAACCGGATCCTTTGACGTGATTCATTTACATTAAGTTCAGAGAAAAGCTTACTCTATTCAAAGTATCTTTTAATGTCTGCAACTCACCCGGGATATCCAGGCTTACCTTAGAGGCACATGGACTGGGTTGTTTAGTGCAGCTAATGATCGAACCACAACCACATGGCGGATCACGATCGTTCAACTACTTGTAATCGGCTCTTGAGCGAGCTTGTGTATTTCTTTGCGAAAACTCTCTAATATTGAATCAATTTTGTCTTCCAACGCTCTTAATTCTTCATTCATTCTACTCGTTTTCTCTATCGGTGCTTAAACATTATAATTAAATAAAACAAAGTCCTGCTCTAACTTTCAGCAAAAGGATGAAATATCCGATGCTTTGTATGAACTCGTCCATGGCTTTATAGGATGAGGATCAAATCAATTGTTTGACGTTTGGTTTGTTCAAAATTATATACATTCTACTTAAGAACAACAGTTGAGAAAGAATATATCAAATAAACATACACATTAACTGTTTAAATAATATTAGTTCGATACGATCTTTTCAATAAATTAGATGAAAAAAATTACAAATTGATGAAAAAATAGGAGCATGTCTCTCTGTCTCAGTAACACAAAGCATTATGTGACAATCTGTTTAAGTTTTAAGTTTTAAGAAATTGATTATGACAGCTCTTTGCAAGGTAGGATGCATTTTTTTGTTTTTGTTTTTGTTTTTATTTTTTGTAGTTTCGGTTCTGTGGGGTCGTTTTGGCTGGACTTGTATTTGATACCATTGCACTACATAGTTCGCTTTATGTACATTCCATTACGTTTCTTAAACGATACGTTTCGATTTCTGCACTTTACAGTCACAAATAGTACGATTACTATCATGAATGGAACGCTACAGTTTGTTTTAAAGGAATAGTAGCACGTTTCAGTGACATCTTTTGTGAACGAATTTTACACAGTACAATATATACATGTAATACCGACGGACGGTAGACGAAGGTTAAGTTCAAGGCATGTTTGAGTTTTATAAGATATTTAAATATAAGTTTCAGTTACATTATTTCTAAAGCTGTGGTCGAAGACGGTGGTGTTGAATTTAATAAACTTGAAATCCTGTCATTTATATATAAATGGAACACAGCTACTTAAGAAGTAACGTTGATTTGGATATTCCATACACTACTTTACCAGATTTACTTAAGAGAAGAGCAGATGAAACTCCAGAAAAAGCATTTTGTATTACCATCGGTGATGACAATGAACGATACGTTGTTACATTTGGGGAACTTTACCACAAGGCTACTAATTTTGCAAGAGCTCTAGTTCAAATTGGAATTAAGAGATATGATAAAATTGGACTCAGTGGTAAAAATGTTCAGAATGGCTTTTTGCTGATTTGGGTGAGATGGCGGGTGGTTGCTCGCTGTGTTTGCCATACCAACAAAAAGAAGAAACCATGGTAGAATTGTTTAATGTATTAGGGAAGGTAAAGATACTCATCATTGATCTAGATGAAAGTGGTCATAACTGTCATATGACCAAAAACTTACTTCACAAGAATTTAACCTCAGGCGAAAATGATGGCAGAAAAATTTCAGAATTACAACAAATTATATTATTTTGCAAACATGAGGCATTTCCGTCGCTAAGCAATGTTCGAGATTTGTGCTCCCTTGAGACTGAAGCAGTTCTGCCGAGAATTGATCCAGAGGATACGTCAATTATTCAACTGTCTTCGGGTTCAACAAGTGTACCAAAGGCAATACCTCATTCGCACTATGACATGGTTGTGCTAGGGTATCACTCTTCCAAAACATACCCAACAGATAACGAAAATGAGATCTTATACAATAGCAATCCTTTCTTTTGGAGTGGAGGGTATCCATTTTGGGAAATCAGTAGCGGTGGAACACGAGTCACAAAGACAAATGCATTCCAATTTGCTTCAACTGCAGATGCAGCTATGATTTCCTGTGAGGTTATAGCTAGAGAAAAACCAACTCGAGCATTCTTTGTTCCATCCTTACTAGATGTTATAATTAAAAAGAATATGCCATTGAAAGTACCAAGAATTGTCATTGGAGGCTCAGTTGTTCCATCCTCAATATTAGAAAGTATTGGCAAAATATGTGACGAATATCAAGTCGAATTTGGTTCAACAGAGGTTGGTTTTGTTGCATCTCGATTGCTTACTGTAGACGATAAGTCAAAGGAAAAGCACGCGGCTCTTAGCTATCGATTACTTCCTGGAGTAGAGATAAGGATAACTGATCAGAATGGATACCTCAAACCGGTTGGTCAGCGAGGCAAAATATGGGTACGATCAATAACGAAATTCTCTGGATATCTTAATCACGAAAAACCGATGGAGGGAAATTTTATAAAAAATGGATGGTTTTGCCACGAAGACTCTGGTTTTGTTACAGAAAATAATGCTCTGATCGAAGAGGGCCGGTGTCAAGAGGTTATTCAAGTCATAAGCCGAAGAATTTATCCTGTTGAGATTGAGAATGCTATCAAGTCTAAGCACAACGTAATTTCAGCCATTGTGATGCCAGTTAAAGACTTGGATTCCGGCGATCTGGTTCCAACTGCTGCCATAATATATCGCCCACATTGTGAGGATTCCGTAAAGATTATGCAGGAATATCTCCAAAAAAAATTCAAAATCACGACAGACAATCAGTTGCTTGGATATATATACGTCCCGCATGTGATCAGAACTTTAAAAATGTCCACGGCTAGCAAATGGAAAGCCTGATCGTAACGCAGTTCGACAAATCATTCTCGAAAACGCTGATTGTAAGAAAAATTACGATTGTTCTTTTAAATACAACCTTCACTGATCTATCTATATCATTATTGTCTCCAAATTTCTTATATTGTATTAGATATTTAATCGGAAAAGTCAATAAAATGCTGATTACATTAATTCTACTTTTTACACTGAATAGAATGATTTTCATGATGATCATGATTTGACGGTCCGTGACACCAGACCCAAGGGCCATAAAACTCGGACGAGCTCACTATTGATCTCAGTTTCACTTTTACCAAAAGAAACATTTAGTAGAAAATGAGGCTGAGGTTAAAAGTGAGCTTGCCTTAGTTAATGGGATTGATCAAACCTTCCAACTTTTGTTGAGGTTCGTATTTGCTCTGCTGCCGTATTTTGTATTTTTCCTTTGTACTTTTGGTTTAAAATACTTTGAATGAATATTTGAACATGTTTACACGACATTTATGTACCGTTTTAATCCCTCATATTTTTTTAATTATTGATGTTGTATGCGAGATTGTTTATTTTGTTGATAAGTTGAATTTGTTAAGTTCTTTATATTGATGACATAAGAATCTTATTTGCACGTTTTTACTTATTTTATTGCACTTCAACTTCAATACTTTTATTGTTCGCTCTCCATTTGACTTGCTTTTCTCTCATTGTTGATTTGAAATTACCTGTTAAACGTTTGAGTATAGATGTTATATTTCCAGAGGCTTTAGTGTCATTTGAATAAACAATTTTTGATTGAGTGTTTGGCAATGCTATTTGGCCGAACATTTTTAACTTTGTACTGGTTTCTCTCTCTCTTCTCTCTCTCTCTCTCTCTCTCTCTCTCTCTCTCTCTCTCTCTCTCTCTCTCTCTCTCTCTCGTTAGTTTCATGACTATTTAATTGTGAAATACAATTGCTCTCGAGCCAAGTGGTGATATTTAGATATTAAAGTAAATTTATATGCATGTACTATCAATATTATTTGTTATTAAACTCATACAGTCTAATAGCCTAATACATCTACTTTAAGTTTATTGATTGGATAATAATAATGCCTTTGACCTAAATCTCCTAGCTCTTAGGGCTTCATTAGTCAAGTGTTTCGGATACAAGAAGTCAACTTTCTGTTTTATACAATGAATTAGAGTTATATATCTTGAAATTATGCCCAACTGAGATAATTGCCCTTATCTTATCTATTTTTGAATATTATGGTTAAAAAGCATTTTCGGGGTAAACAAAAATATCATGTCAAAGGATGAAACACTAACATTTTGCGTCAACAAGCAGGTTATATGGGCCCCAGAGCATAGAAAATAATTTTCATGTGGCAAACAATGTGAGAAAGATTATATAACCTTTTTACAAAATATGTAAAAGAGAAAAACAAAATAATTCTTTTGCTCTCCTAGGGCACTTGTGAAGGCTAACAAGGACTAACAAATTATTGGACCCTTCTTGATACCGTACACATATTTATCGTTTAAGTTGCTTTTTACAATGATCATTGTTATTTAATTCTATTTGTTAAAATGAACGGTAACAAAATCAAAGAATGTAAGTTATAAATAGGAAAGAGCAGGTTAAGATTTACATTTTTTTTATTATTAGCCCTTTATCATTTTCAGTTGGATATCATAAAAAATCGATTTACAATATTGTATATCAATTAATTTATAATTACACATGATAATAATCAAACTCGTCAAAAAATTGCTCCTTTCAAATAACAACTTCTCTGACTTGTTCATTGAATTACATTTTACTCGATATCAAATACAAAATTCATTTTTTTCGAATTCTTAAAAAGGATGAAAAGCGAGGTCTGTAGTGTCCGTAGTATACATAAGATATTAAGGATAATTTATTCAATCATAATTATTAATATTATTAAAATCATTAAACAATTATAGCCTTTTAATGAGGTCTTATAGACCCAATGAGATAATCTCGACCGAGGACTTAGCCCGATGTACAGCGAATAGCACATTGGAGGATTTGGGTGTATGCAAACACGGTTTACTGTTTTACTGATGTAGATTTACAACTGATATTTGTCTGCCTTTCTTTCTATCTCTCTCTCTTTCTCTCTCTCTCACTCACTCAGTTTTATCTTTTATTAAATTTTATGAAAATCTATTTTTAGTATAGTAAGGTTTATACGTTTTCTATTTTTTAAAGAGGTTCGATCCTCTGATTTTGGGTAGCCATTTTGTGTTACCTCTAGTCTGGAAATTCTGTGTCATATATGAATTCTACTTGTAAATTCCTTTTTTACAATGCCAAATAAACTCTATTGAATAAAATAGTGAAGAAAAAATTCCATATTTAGATAGTGTAGTAAGGGACTATATTTTGTGGCGGAAGGTTTTTAAGAAGAAAATGAACATTTTTCATAACTCAGTTGTTTTAGAGTACCGTAATTTTAGCTTTCTTATTTTCCGTGCAGACCAAATTTTCAGATAGTTTATGCATTGGGGTATCTTCGTATTGTTTCAAAGAACATATTTCAACAATATTTCAATATTTCTATCGACATATATTGGCATGTTTAAGTGATATTTCATAAAAGTAAAGAAAAATTCAACTCCAATTTCCCCCTAAAATTAGCTTATTTCATGCCATATCTCAAAATTTACATCATAGACCCATACTTTTGGTTTTATTTTCTGAATATTTAAGTTTCTTTTGACAAGTCTGTCATAATTTGAGAAAAAGTTTGAGACTTTTAAATTATTTAATTGCATGTTGAATCGTTTATGAATAAAAATAGTATTTTTTCAGTGCAAAAAGGTCAAAATATCAAAAAGGTGAAAAAATGCAAACTTTTTCATTATGACAATGTTAATTTTATTAATTCTAAATAATGTAAATTTGTATTTAATACCATGGTTCATTTCGATAAAAAATTATAGAGGGAAAAGCGATTTATGTGCAATTTGCATTCTCAGTGCAAAAAGGTCATATTAAATACACCGTAGCACCGAAAGGAGCATATAGACCCCAAAATTTTGTTTTGAATTTTGGTTTAGATATGTGTGTAGATATATAAAAAATACTTTAGAAAAAAACTTAGAGACTTTTAATCGCAGAATCCAACGTCCTTAAAGTATTGTAAGGTAAACTAGACTTTGACCCGTGCGTGCACGGGTTGACATTGCACATCAGACATTTACGAAATAGGTACATCGACACACCTTATTATTGGCATTTACAAAACAAAGCTATAAGCCTACAATGAAGCTATAAATTTCACTACACTTTCCTTAGTTTCATTAATCTAACCGTGTCTCGGGAAAGGCACTCACCACAGTTAGAATGCCTCCCTTATACCCGTAATGTCGCAGAAAATTTCAGAATCGCTCCGGAACGATTTTGGAGAATTCAAAGTTAATGAAGTTGCCTTGAAATTAACAGTCAAATTCATCACAACAAACCTTTTTGAGAATGCAAATACCTTTCAACTAAAACATTTAATCCATAGAATGAAAGAATTCAATACCTTTTCACCAACGTACATGTATTTTCTTCGTTAAACTTGGTCCGTAGGACATTATTCATTTTTACGATAAAACATATTTTATCTTCACTCTCCTAACAAATATAATGTAACTTTTTTGCATGTAATCAAATATTTTTTGTCATCACGAAGACAAAAGTAAGTACTTAGTTGAAATGTGTATTTGTTATTTTTACTTTCTCTCATAAGCAATCATTATTATATATGAACAGAATATATAGCAAAAGTCCAATGAAAATTTACCCGTATTTGTATTTCTTCATGCAGATGTGATATTGTGGAAACATAAACTAAAGATCCCGTTAGCGTGAATGTATTGCGCAAGCGCAAGATTGTAAAATCCAAAAAATCCAGGTGATTTCCGGGATTTTTGAGGAATTTTCGTTTATTATGAATTACCGAAGCTTAACTGAGAAAAAATAAAAATAAAGTGGTAATCTTCAAGTACCAATGATGTTTAAAATATATAAAACAAAAGACAGTATTCTTCCGATTTCTCGGTATTAAAGACCAAAAATTCGAGTCTATTATTTTAATACAGTAGTATAGATAACAGAATTCATCAGCCCGATCACTTGAGAGCAATCTACTTATCACAGGCTTTGGGATTTCCTACTGGTTAAAGTTATTTACAAACTCTGAAAGCAAAATTGTATCTGTTTTATATAAGTTTTTGGTCTTGCAATATCAAAGGGGAAATATGTCAAACTCTTGGATTGTAGGTGTTAAAATATTTTAGATATGTGTGGTTTTTCAAATATTTGGTATGAACATAATATTGTAAATGTAAAGAGGATTTCTACAATTGTAAAACAAAGGTTACAAGACCAATATATCCAAAAATGGTCTAGTGACATTAATGACTCGTCAAAAGGGCAAATTTACAAGATTTTTAAGAAAAATTTTAATTATGAAAATTACATTAAAATATTGCCACTTAGGCTCAGAAAGGTTTTTATGAAATTTAGAACTTCAAATCACCATCTCCCAGTGGAGACTGGGAGATACATGTATTACAATACACCTTTAAACCAAAGAGTGTGTAAACTGTGTAATTCTGGTCAAATTGCTGACGAATTTCATTATATTCTGGAATGTAACGAACTATTGACATTTAGACGTAAATATCTTGATGAAAAATACTGGTCAGCGCCAAATACTATTAAGTTTTGTGAACTTATGTCTTGTTCAAATGCTACAAACCTGAAAAAATTATGTTATTTTATTATCAAAATATACAGTTTGATATTATAGTCTGTCCTCCATTATTATACTTTTTCCTATCTTCATTGTATATATTGTATATTTATGCTTATTTACTATTTATTTACTACTTATCTATGCATTTATACAAAGTACCTCTGACTTTTGAACTGTATATAATGATTGACCTCATGTACCATTCCATGGTGTGAGCGAAATAAACTGAATTGAAAATTGAACTGGGAAAATACGACATTAAAATAAATATACAATAGACACCTTCACAATAATCGAGGTACTGTTGGAATACTTTGCAGACGTTTTAGTAGGTAAATAATTAAATGACGTAAATGAAACAATTGATGTTACGTCATACTTCATCAAACGATGTCGTTTTGCCCTGCGAAAGATTAAAAACAAGCTGATGTTGATGAAAACAATTATAATATCCTGCTTAAAACAAAAAGTAAGCAGTTACAAGTGTTCTTAAATAGAAGTATCATGCTCAATACATAGTGGCAAAAGTCTATTTACCGAGGCCGGGATTCCAAAAATATTGTATTAAAAATAAATAGTGTTTAACTTTGTTTTGGATTACAAATAAAAGGAATAAAAATGAAACTGATAGTTTATAAAAAGAAAAACTAATATACCAGTATTCCCAATCTCATGTTTTAAGAGATTTGGATGGCTATAACCATTTTTATACTATGATAATAAGTATAAAGATATAGGAAAACGTTCAAATTTTACAGCCCTAAATCTCTGAATTTTTTTTCATCAATGAGACAGTTAATGGGGTAAATGCCATACGCAAATTCTAAGCAAGATCTTTGGACCATCCCGCTACTTTTAACAAACTTAATAATAAGCCAAGCAATGTACAGTTCCGTGATCAAGAAAACACAAGGGTTATTTAAATTGTAAATTATAAAGTAGAAACCAAGTGTTTTGTAAAGATGTGTGGACATTAAATGAAATTCTTTGTAAGAGCATATTTTAATTAATATTTTGGGGGAGGGTACTGGTTAGGGGGATAGGCGGGATCGCCAAACATGGACTGAGAGGGTTGGCTGTATCCTGGCCCTAATCCTGGACCATATCCTGGTGGAGGCGGTGCTCCATAGCCATAACCTGCAGGCGGGGCTGTTAAATGAGAAAAACAGTTTTAATTAAGGTAGCATAAAATTACACTTTTAGACACCACAGTTTCTGTTATTTTTAATTTTTTCTTCGGCAAATACTCAGATGATCTATATATGATGAAAGTGTTAACATAACATTATCACTTTATATGGCGTTATAGAAAAAAAAACTAATGTATAGTTGCAAGTGATTTAAATTGATAGAAATTATTAAAGATATGTGAGAATAAGATTCAATTAGATCTTAATCAACGGAATATATAAAATGATTATTTTTTTTAAAGAAATACACGATAACATACGAGGGTGCTGAATTGTGTTGACATTATGGGCATTAGTCACTGTAGCCCCTCCCCCTTGCTTCGTGACCACGCGGTTCCTCTGGTTATTTTTAGCGGCACAGATACACACGACGACTACAGCCACTACGATAAGGAACACTATTCCCCCAACGGCCGCACCAACGTATGTACCCACACTGAAACAAAGAGCGCAGTTATAGTTAAAATTGTATATGTCATATAAATAAATAAGATAATTGTTAAGCATTTAGAACATTCACGTGTATTTTAAAGAAAAATGAGCTGCAATATTCTAGTCAAAATTTATAATATACCATTAAAATTACAAATACAATAGGGTTTATAAAGGACTGCGAATGATAGCATTGTCTAGCCTTCTAACTAAAAGTCATTTTTTGAAAGCTGTCTAATTAAAGTAATTTTTTTTATGATAATGTACACATTTATGTAAAATTTCATTAAATATAAATAATTGGTCAAACAAAGAGAGATAAAATAGATCATTTCATAATAGAAAATAACGGAAAACGAAAATGTTTTTAAAACATCTCCCCCCCCCCCCCCCCCCCCCCCCCCCCCGTGAAACAAAATTCCTTTTGAGGGGTTTTAATCATTGTTATTTAGGATATTTTTACCAAAGGGTTTGTTGTTTCACGGGGGGGGGGGGGGGGGGGGGCATATGTCTACAGACCAAAATAAATTCCAAAAAAAGAATTTTGCTTTGTAAATTTTCGATAAAAAATTAACAGATATGAAGCTGAAATAAGTAATCTGATTACAAATTTTATTTTGATATAAATTGATTAGGGTTTGATTAGACTTTTCAGTAGAAAACTTAGTTATCTGACATCTGAATAGTTATCTGAATATCTGACAGAAATTCCGAAATATTTGGATGTAAAATGTAGGCGGGAAACGGGGTTAGCGTTCGCAGTTCTTTATGTTTACCATGTTTTGTGGAACAAGCTGTGATTGAATTGTCATCCCATAAAAAAGAAATTAGTTTACTCTATACTCCTAAGTAGAAAACACTTTTACTGGTACATTTTTTAAAATATTCATAATCATAAAGATTTGAATTGTAGCATCATATGATATACCGTTTTTGCTGCTAAAAAAATTAACAACACCTAATTGATAGAAGGTCCATAAGACACGTTAAATGTGAATACAATTACCAACCTGCTGTAGCTGTAATAGTAGTAAGAGTAGCAGTAGTAGCTGTAATAATAGTAATAACAGGCAGCAGACGTCAGACCAGGAAGACCTGCAAAAAATGTACTTTATTTATTGATTCAGAAATATATTGATGTTTGCTTGCCTTTCTAAGCTTTAATTATCGCAAAACTGGTTTGAAAGTATACACTTCAGCCGATCTAGCGCTGCGTTGAGAGACAACATTATTTGATTGAACAGTTAAACATGTCGAGTCAGGGGTTACAGTTTATAGAAGAAGCGATTTAATTGGCCGATTGAGTACCTGCCCACTCTTACCTGCTTACGCAGTATTGCTAATGTATGCACAAGCCGCCAGCTGGGACGTTTAATTCTTTTTGATGACTGCAAAACTAAATAACTGCAATAATTGACCAAGTGTTCTAACAATAATTGTCTCTTGTTTTTCTTATGGTGTAAATAATTGTCAAAAACACACTGTTTAAACAGGTTTCCCATTTCATTTTTCAGCACAATGCTTCACCGATAAATTTAATCTATTATAACACATCAATTCAAGTTGGGACAATAATTTTTTATGACTTATTTCAAAAATTCACCATAGATAATAACAATAACTATAATATGAATTGAATTTTAATGAACGTCAATCGATCAATGCAACACTTACTTCTACAAGTGTGCAGAAGTTTTCAAACATAGGCAAGACTTAAAATTTACGGCACGAACGAGTTCAGTATTGGACTTATCTGTTATTAATATTATTTTGTAACTCAGTCAGTTTGTAGAAACATTAATTTTATTCCATGTACCTCAATATTCATTAGACAATATTTACTACTGAAAAACGTAACCTTTTTAAAGAATAAAAATTCCACTTATCGAAATCAGTAATATATGACAGTGAAAAAATACATTATAAGAAAACGTGTACAAAAATGATAAAATCATAACAACACTAAGCTAAGGGACAGACAAAACCAAACGCTCCCTTAGGAGCAACAATGAGTCATGAAGCGTAAATATGCTATACATTTTGATTTAAGATTGATTATCAGAAATATGCATGTAATTTTTATGTTAGATTGATCTACGTTAAATTTTCTGACTAATGACTCATGACTAATTTTATGACTAATGACTCATGGCTATTTCTAGAAACTAATGGATCATGGCTAATTTTATTACTAATGGATCATGGCCAATTTTATAACTAATGGATCTTGGCTAATCTAATAACTATTGGCTCATGATTAATTTTATGAGTAATGACTCATGACTAATGTTAATGTATATTACAATAAACAAATTGATAACATAAATCAATTTAGTGTTCGACAATACTGTTAGATATGAAGGAACCAAAGTTCACGATTTTGAAACATAATATTACATTTAGGATCAAATAATTATGTTAAATAAACATATTGACACAAAGCTTAAAATTGTTCATTTACAATGTGTTTTTATTATTTTTGTTCTTATTGACTACGTACCATTTATAAGATTTAAATCAGATTTCGATTTGATTGAAAACATCGGTCCATATAATGTAAATCAGAGCATTGTGTGTCTCAAACCTTTTTATAATAAGATATAAAATAGTCCTCGCCTAATGTTTAAAATGTTAAGCCAATGTCAAAACCCTTAAAGAAACCATAACAGCTTTATTTTAAACATACACCGCACCTTGCTTCTTTCAGGAACTTGAATTTTAAACAAAGTAACCTTTGAAATTTGAAATCCACATTGATTTATAAAAAAAAAAAAATATTTTCAGAGATTTCTTAACTTAATATTCAGTATAGTTGGGAATTTTACCAGTCAAGTGCGGTTCTACATATCCATATGAAAAAAATATATTATTCTATATTTTTTTTAGATTCCTTTTATTCTCCTTTTACAAAAAGTTAATAATTAGATATATATGTTTAAGATATAATATTGTATACATATTGATCGAAACATACGAAAATGACTTACAAAGTATTGTGATAATCAATTCCAGAATCAGTTTCTTCATTTTTGCGATAGGGTGTTGTAATGACGGGACGAAATAGACCTTCCGTCATAAAATCACTGCGTATTTAAATTCAATTGGATTTTAAAAATTTCAAAGGTTATTTTTAATGATGTGCAGTCGCAATGAAGTTTCCAATAAGGAGTATATCTAAACTCATTGGAACAGGGATATTGAAGTGTTCTATAGGCACATACCCGAACGAAGGAATACTTACCGAAAGAAACGTTATTAAGGGATTTAAATCTTTTGAACTGTTTCTAAATGAATGTGTCATTTATGTTTACTTTAGCTCCTTTTTGTTTTCCCTATCTTTCTTAGTTGTCATTGATTCTGTTGGTCCTGTAATAATGTTGCTTAGTTTTTTGTGGGTGTTTTCATGAATGCTTTCTAAAGATTTTAACTCTTTTTACAGTTAATATGTACCACTTCTAGAAAGCGGGACACTACATATTCAAAGTATACACATATTGTAAACAAGCTCACTCTCCATCAACTTTTATCAAAAATTACTTGTTCACTAGGTATCGTTATAAAAATATAGGTGTGTTGTGTCCGAAGTTACCTTCCCAACCCGAACAGTCCATCAAAGATTTCATTTTACCATTGATATTAACAAATCTTTGATTTTTTTTGTTTAAATATACATTCAACATACAAACCTGTGTATCTAAAATAAGATATTAGTCAATCAGAATGCAGGATAGGTGTAATAGTTGATTCCTCCATGTATAGAAGGTTCTTAGGAAAATAATACGCGAATCTCACCGTGTAGTAAATACACAGTGAGCAAACACTGTTTGCCGAATTATAAATTTTAATTTCTTATTTGAAACTGTTATCTTTTTATCGAGTCCGTGCTTTTAAAAGAATTTAAATTTCGTTTGATCACAAATTAATCCATTCCTATATACCTTGTATTGTAGCCTTGTATGTCAGCTCTGATATGCGTGTTTTGGACTAGATGATACATCATCCGGAAACAGGGTTGTTCGATCCTCCTGGGCTGAATAGATTTTCTGCCTCTGTCCTTCTTTCAAAAACATATTGCATTCAAAAACCTATATTCCCCGTTGCCCTTGTATGTAAGAAGACAAATTTTATTGGGGGGGGGGGGGGGGGCGAGCGAGCGAGCGAGAGAGAGAGAGAGAGAGAGAGAGAGAGAGAGAGAGAGAGAGAGAGAGAGATTGTATAAAATAATATAACGAAGTTAACATTGTATGGCACATCTTAAAATTTTCATTTTACGCTAAAAGCTGAAAAACAAATATTAAAAAATATTGCAAAAAACTATGTCCAAGCAAGGGAGGTCATCCATGAAACAGTTGTGTATTTGGAATAATAGCACACTTTCATTATAAAACAAATGTACAAAACAATGGCACATTTCTCTGTCAGACCTATTTGCACTCTATTATCTTAGAAAAATAAAGATAAATCATACCCTTCATTTACTCGGGGCAGAAAAAAAAAATCGAGGCAAATTTACAGCATGTCTTGATAAATTCGAAACCTATATTTGAAAGATATTTGTTTGTTCCTTGTGCAATTTAGCCTTAAATCATTCAAAAATGTATGTTTGTCTTGTATAACGTGTGTTTCTTTCATAGTAAGCATCTGAAATTTTAGACATAACCATTAAATATGTTCAGACTTTCTGTACATCGAATTACATTAACGGTGACGTCATCTTATTCTGAATAAGCGAATTTTGTCGGTTGGTACCAGTATTAACAGATCATTCCATATGGAAGGTTCTCGGCATATTAGCAAACGAATCTTGAATACTGGTTAATACACAGGAATCAAGCGGGACTTGCCTAATGATGGAAGGATTTAAAAGTCGTTCCCCAGAAAATGTTCTCTTACTCTAAGCAAAATTTCGATTTATCACAAAATAACAACTATGAATAATCGCAAAACATTAAGCGATCATTTTAAAAGATTATGGGATTTCTCCCCGACAAGTATGAAAAAGGAATACAGACTTTATAAAAATAACGAGATACAAAGACGGATGCAGTTGAATTTATAATCAACAAGACATAAACAAACACGCGATGTAAAAGTGATAAATGTCTAAATAAGACACATGAGAATATCAAAACAGACATCACATAAAATATATATCAACCTCCAAAAATATCTTCTAAAAATATAGTGTAGCGTACTCCTCTAGTAAATAGATCAAAAATGGTCACGTGGTATTGAGGAGCCACGCTGATTGGTTTAAATATTATCTTACCCTGATCGTATTAAATTTAGAATCTTGAACCAGAGATAACACCAGTTAATTACCTAACCGTCATATGCCCAAATAGGAGACCTAACAAATGTAAACAAGTATCATATGTGATAAAAACAAGAAGAAAAACACATGTCACATAAAAGGTATTATAATTAAACATAATAATAACTACTTGATTTATAGTTATGATCTATGAAATCAGCATGTATTTGATGACTGAACAAAAATGTCTAATGTGATATAAGTTTATTTGAAACAATGAATTAGGTACATTACATCGGAGTACAATTGTCACATAGCTAAATTTGACTTGTATCAGGATCGTAGAGATGGCATCTCCAAACAAACGTCATCTGATCCGTAGGGAGGATGAGCGCAATCAAGGAATGAACAGCTAAAAAAGGATGTCTATATCCTTAGTACAAAAAAGGGGGAAAAAAAGCAAAACAGAAGGACCAAATTGATAGCTGACATTAGCTGCATAATCAATGCAATTACAAGAGCAAACTGACAGAAAAACATTCAAACATTCCTGAAAAAAACCTAACATGGAAGAAGTAAAATACAAAAGGCTGGCGATGGGCAAAAAAACGAGTACAATTCATTTCACATACTTCAACATATATACCAGTAATCATCTCATTATAGAACAAGATATTGATTCTGAAGTGTTCATGAAAAAGAAAATGCCCCAGTACTTTTTAAACAGAAGCACCTATTGCAATTGCTTTCATGTTCTACGTTACAGGTTAAATTTCTCATCTTTTCTATGGTACTTCCAATGGATGCTACTTACACCAAAGGCATACAACTCGTCAAACGACACCCTCCTTCCTTCGTTTCACTTCCATTAGTTGTGTTGTTTTTAACAAAATTTTTCATGTTATAAATCAATACTTTATCCGTCTATGAATATCAATTTGATTTATGTGAAAATGTCCAATAGCAAAGGTATAACGAAAATGTTAGATGAATTAACGTTTATCTGAGAAGGAAGCTAATTAGAAGTAGAAGGACAAACGATAAATCTTTCTTTGGTATACGATATAAATAAACTTGGGAGCAAGTGGTCTGAAATTACGCTGGGGAGATGGTTACAATAGACAGTGATGGTAACCTAACAACAAAATTTTAGAAAAATTACAGGAGTGCAAATAAGAATTCAAAGAATACAAAGAAAACTTAACTGAAACTCAAGAAGCGGCAGTCGAGGCCCTTCGGAGATCTAACCATAACGAACAGTATTCGAGAAAGTACATATTTAAAATCATTAATCTTAAGGAAACAGAGAAGGAAAATACAAGGGAAAAACTGAAAACTTTTATTAAGGAAAACGCGGGAGTCGGTCTAAACGACCAAGAAATCGTAGCAGCACATAGAATCCCAGGGAAAAGGTAGACCGATTTTGATTAAAGTTATCAACACTGATGTCATGTCCAGGGTCATGAAAAAAGGTCCGCGGTCAAAGATAACGGATTCCGACTAGTGGATGAGGTCACAAAAGCCAATGTGAGTCTAATCAAGCGTCTCTCAGAGCACAAAGTATCGAAAGTGCCCGATATTTTAATGGTTTGGTCTACGTGAAAATTTAAAGTAGGTGACAAGAGAATGAAGCTTGACATCACTGACAATTTTAAAAGAAAGTAGAAAAAAAGCTGCGCGATAAACCGTATAATGTGCTCCGAAAAATATCTTCCATTTAACGGGGATGTCTACACCAAATAAGTGTAGGAGATTTTTGTTGCATGCATTTGTTACTAATAATAGGCACAGTATTCAACAATAATAGACCTCAAAGTACAGTACTCTATTTTAAAGAGAATTTTTAAAATATCAGTCTGCTTCCAGATAACCCCTTATATGTCAAATTTTTAAACATTTCTGTTTTAAAACTCTAATGAAAGTGAAATGTTATAAAGTTTGAAAATAAAAAAACAAAATAATCATGAATGAAGTTTGTATGATTTTTATTGAAATCCACATAAATATGAAACTAAAATATTAAAAAATTCTTTTAAGGCAAACTGCTGGATGAAATCCCACAAAAATCTGGAAATAGAAACAATATTCGTTGGTTAATGAGATGGAAAAAAGAAATTGAATGAAATTGAAAAATTAAAAAAAATAATGAATTATTTCAAAAATCTTGGTTTGAAAGATCCTGTTTAAGAGTTGTCTTTCTTGCTTTTACTTCTTCTCAAATATCTTTGGACCAGTTTTCTAATTTAAAAAAAAAATCAGGAAGAAAAAATGAAAAAAAAGTAAAAGTATATGCTAAAATGTAGGAATAAGGCTAGTAGTGCTTATGATAATATTTGAATCTGAAAAATTATATTTTTGAAGAATGCATTTTATTTAACTCTTTAAAACAAAATGTTAGTAGTTACATTGCCTTTTACTTTTTTATATATTACAATACACATTATAAACAACCATATGCATACTTATACATACATTAGATGTCCATAGTGATACACATGTACGTGGTAATTAAAAACATGCTTTTTTTCAAGGTTCTGTCGTTCGCTCATTTGGATCGCAAATCCAGATTCCACTGCTATTGCTAGCCTACCTAGCTGTATCTATTTTAATTAAAATACATTAGTTAAGTTTCAAACTTTCAATTCAATGCAAGTCTTATTCTGCAAATGTTTTAAATTTGGGAAGTTGGAATCAATAAATACAAGAGATGGTACTACAGAACTTTAGTTTTATATTAAATAGTTAAACATGCATATAGGGTTCAGGTTAAAATCATCTGCTCACCCTTATCGATAATCCGTCACATATTTATGATCGTCTGTTGCAGATGACATGACAAATATGTTTTGCCATTAGCAGGGAAACAGTATTTTATTTCGATTTCACGTTTTCTCTACGTAACAGCTGATAATCAATGTTAGTTGAAAGCTTTAATCACGAAGGGAATTGATATGTATTTTCTAAGCGTTTAGGTGATTTCATTCTTATCTCATCTCCCTCGTTAGAAGAGTTCAATAGAACGGTGTATAGCTATTTTGTACCACGACATAATGCTATCAATCCGGAACAAAATGGCGTTTCAAACGGATGTCAGACACATTGTGACGATGTAGCCTTCCACCTTAAGTTTACTTTAATTTTGCTGTGGTCAATAAAACTTCCGGTTTAGAGTCAGGATGTAAACCATCTCCAAGGACTCCCATCCCTGCCCATAAACTGTGGTAAGACCAACACAGACTGTCTAAAAGTCACAATTCTTTCCAGACCACCAAACATGTTTTAATGTACCTCCAATCATAAATGTTTTCGTTCTCAAAAATCTTAGCGAACAGAATAGAGCATTGGGTTAGAGCGTTCGGTACGAATCTGTTAGTCGTTATTTCATCTGATTTGGCTTTAGAGCAAGCTTTGATCCGAAGCATTAAGACTACAGGTGGAATTACCAGAGGACGAGAAATCAGTGAAAGCCAGAGAGCACTCTGGATTTTATCTATGCCTGGTTGTGCTGAGGTAAACAATGCTATGATGTCATTTACAGGGACAATATTATGTTCGTCGGATCAGCATAAAGAAAATGATGTAAGTCGTCAAAAGAGGGAATCTAAAGATACAATGATATTTGCTTCCATTCTTGAGGAGAGAAACCCCTTTGTTGAAGAATAAGCCCGGGTTTGGGAAACATAGAAACGGGTGCTGCAGCAACACCAGGTGTTAATGCGGACAGAGCTAAAGACATTGGACTGAGGATATTACAATCAATGGACGGTAAATGCGTGTTGGATTTCACTTGCAAAAAGAAATACCAAGCTATCACACTTTAAGACAAACCAGTTTGTGTGGATGCAAAACCTGAAATTGCAAAAATCGACCCTCATTTGCTTCGATGTTCGATGTTTGATTCGTCCGGATTTATGAGGTTACTCTAGCCGACGCGATTTGGAATCTCGGATACTGCAACACTGAGTTTACAGATATTGTTTACAGATATGTTGTTGATCACTAATGCATAAAATACATTGGAAAAGTGGGTTAACATTCGAATTACAGCCCCTGAAACCTGCTACAACACCTCTAAAACGAACCGTACCTTTCCGTGCAAGAAACGAACCGTACCGTTCACAAAGCGTACCGTACCATTCAAAAAATGAACCGTACCGTTCACAAAGCGAACCATACCGTTCACAAAACGAACCGTACCGTGCAAAAAGCGTGCAAGATAATTTATGCAAGACCCGCCTCCAGACGGACAAAAAAGCGTACCGTACCGTGAAATAAGCATGCAACTTCCATATACGGCTTATTGACCTAATGTCTTTCGATGAATACGGACGGAGATTATCGCTGACCAGATAAATTATTTTGCTGGTTTTTTTTTTATATGGGATTAGAAAAGTTACTAAGATTTAAAACAGTTACAAAAAATATTTTAATTTAATTTCCTTTCTTAGACCGTAATCATTTCTTTAGTTTTCGACAAAACTTGCATCGCCGATTTCTGAAACATTGTAAACTATCAATTTTACACTATTTTGATTGTTTTTTTTTTTTTAAATGTTTGAAACATTGGGTACATACTGGAGGTTACATAGCTTTAACTGAATCTCAGGAGAGAGAGAGAGAGAGAGAGAGAGAGAGAGAGAGAGAGAGAGAGAGAGAGAGATCGTTACCTGAGACGTTAAAAAAAATAGCGTATGTTTAGAAATAAATACATTATGGCTAAACAAGGGTTGAAATATATATAATTTTATATCCTTTTCAAATTAAAAAAAAAGAATGCCGACTTAAGTTACGCAGACCTAGAAAATTGTCGGGGGCTTTCAACGTGAAGTTATAATTTTTTGTGATCTGAAATCGTGAATGGGTACCTTTCAATTTATTTGTTCTTAGATAAATTCAAATTAATTTACCAAATATATTAATCAATTGATATTATCAACATTCAAGTCAATCTAAGTGATGTGCTTTGTTGGGAGTTGATTTTAATCAACTCTCCTATGCACGTACTCGGGCAAACCGAAAGTGAAACAGTGTTTGGACCTAAGCACAAATCAATACCGCTGACAATACTTAGTTCTTGAAAATAATCGATAAAATTTAATTCGATGCAATGTATTCTGAAGCATTGTTTTTCAAGAAAACTTATTTATTAATACCATGAAAATAGTAAGATTTTAAATGGTACAAACAGTTAAGATATATTTTATAGTCGTATGTATTCATACGCTTGACTTCAATGTACTAGTCTCATTCAACCAGACGCTCGGCTGTCTCCGTTAATATCCGACCAAATAGAGAGTCTCTCTTGCTTGTCGGCGATAAACGGAGACAGTCGAGCGTTTGGTTGAACAAAACTAGAGTTAAATCTTGCCTGGATCCATACAATTTCTCAGAAATATTTCGATTACTAATACTTTACTACTTGCCGTGCAAAATCACATATCGCTGATTTTAAAATAAATGATAATCGATAAAATCAATTCCCGTCAGTACTTCAGTACTTTGATTTTCTAAACAGACGTGATGTTGAAACTGGCGATCCGAATAAAATGTCGGGAGCTTGCCTTACCGTCTTATTTTCTGTTATTGGAAAAACCCTTTTGATAGAACACCTTTTGATTTGTTAATTAATTTACAACTAAACCTTAAACCAATTAAAAAATGAGAAAAGAAAACATTTCAGATCATGTTTTAAATATATGTGGATGTGCTGTAGTAAATGACGACCACATATTACCGGTGACTCGAGTGATTTGTACTTCACCTATTTATGTAGCAATGAATAAACTAAAAAATCAGTCTTATATGATAAATTATAGATAAATACATGTCCAAAATGTTATATTTGGACGCGAGAGGCCGGTATTAATACCTTTCCTCTGATGCTTATTAGGTAACGCATCACAATCTGTCGTGTCTGTATATATCTTAAGCCCCTTTCACAATTGGCGCACGACCACTTTACACCACTTTGCGATCGAAAATTTAGAGCTTCGCACGAGCTCTCGCATACGTTGCACGAGCTCTAGCATTCGTTTTACTGGTCGCATCAAGTCTCCTCTGAACAGTGGACATGCATACTATTCAGACGCGACCAAACGCAATCCAAATTATCGCAGTGCAACGCACGAGCATTAGTACGAACGATTTACAACGTTTTGTGTACTCGCAAGAGTGATGGACGATTTATAAAGATCGTAAGATAAATCGCTGGTGTTTATGCGTCTGTTTTGAGACCGTGAGACTGTTGCTCAACGTGTCTCATGTAATATTGCAACGTTTTACTATCATTGCACGACTTATTAGCCTCAATATGCCATGCTTTGCTACTAATATAAATACCCTGTATAAGTATCTCTGTTTCAGAACAGAATTTACAATATACATTTATTGCATAATGGGGAGGGAAATACATGTATGAAGATTTATTCCCTACAAAAAAATCATTTCCCGAGGGCTTTGCCCGAGAGAAATTTGTTTTTTCTGGGGAATAAATCTTCATATTCCCTGAACATTAATGCAATAAACGTTTAATTATACTAAGCAACATATGATTACATAAAATACGTTGATTTCTAATAATGTTTGGCTTTTCAACAGTCGCAACATTAAGGTCAAGATCTAGTAAATCAAAGGTGCCTACAAGTTTATAACATTCAAGATATAAAGTCTTTTAATGATGCTTCATAACAATATTTTTGTTTCATAGGATGTACCGGGGCTTAATTTATTGGTAAATACAATGAAAAATCATCTTTTAAACATTCAATTTCTATGAAATATGAAGGATTAAAGTAACAAATATCAGAGTTTTGTCCATTTTTCTGCTTCGATTCTGCATGATTCTGCTTCGACCACAATTCCACAAGGACAGGTATTAGCCACAGAGAGCATTTAACAGTCTCAATCGCTGCTGTCGGGGCAATATTGCACATTAACAACATGGACATATACACTTACCAAAGTGCCTTCCAGGACTGCTACCCAGCACCAGCCAAGAAATCAATGACATAATAAACATCCAATACATTAAATTCCAGCTTATGAACTGAAAATTAATTTTATCCTTTTTAGTCCCCTACCGGTTTTCACCGAAGGGGACTATAGCTTTCCTCTGCGTCCGTCAGTCCGTCCGTCCGTCCGTCCGTCTGTCTGTCCCACTTTTTCCACAGTTTTTTTCTCTATGCGTTTGAGGAATAATATGAAATTTGCTGAACAGCTTCAAAATGTCAAACTACAGATCAAGTTCACCCTTTTGTAGCGTCTGGTTGACATATTTTCGAAAAAAATTAAATTTAATATTCCAAATTTTTTAATGTTCGGGTTCGATATTCTGCTTAACAGTGCCTTGTTTTTACAATTTCCACAAATCGGTACGGGACGTGTATTGCCTATGCAATTAATACTCACAGAATGCTTGTTTAATTTGGTTTCTGTTTCACGCAAAAAAGCAACTTGTTTTAATCTTAGTCAAACTCGCGGCATCTTCGCTAGCCACGGGTTTTCGGTCCACTCCGCTCTCCATAGACCATTGGCAGATCTCATTGCAAAAATCGGTAATGAGATGGTGCTATCTAGCGAGCAACTAGAGTTGCGCCCCTTGCGTATTTACATTTTAATCGAATGAAACAATGGGTAATAATTATTGTGGAAATTGCCATGTCTAGAAATAGATAGTTGAAAACATTACGTACAAGTAAATGAACACATTTATCACTTGGACATAAAGAATTTAGCTAGATTCGGTTATCATTATGGAAAATATTTCATGACAAAATAATATAAAGCGGTGTTCTTTTCATTTATAACAACGGACAACTCTATAATGTGTTGCTATTCAGTATGAAAGGCAATGCATTGGGAGCATTGTGTACAAATACATTATCGTTCATGTCAACAATTGACACATTTAGGATATTCGGACAATTGGACATGGGAACGAAAGCGTCCGGATGGACTCCACTGTACACGCTTCGGCCTAAATACAATTTGAAAACACGTTGACTAGCAAGAATCGGAACATAATTAACAATACTATTAAATAGGAATGGAAATATAACGTAGAGAAAGCAAGGACTTTTTTATTTATAGTGTATGAAGGTACCTGTACCAGGGGGTAAAAAAGTCATTAATATATACATGTATAAGCATTCATGACAAAATAACAGCTACTTGCAGCTGCAGCCAATCATAAAACGGAGCTTGTCACCGATTTTTCGTAATGAGATCTGCCAAAGGTTTATGGGGAGCGAAGTGGACCGAAAACCCTTGGCTAGCGAAGATAAACCCACAGGCATTCATAACTTTACAAAATAATTTTATTTAACTTATGTTAACTTTACCGAATCAATATCACATTAATAACATGTTTGCATTATAAAATGAACAAATCTGTTATAGAGATAAGAAAGAATAATGCTCTAAACCTGTTTTCACAGCAAATTTTATTATAATGTTTCGTTTTCTCACTTTTTATGATTTGAAATCTCGGATAATTATTAAGTTGTACGCAAAAAGGATCACCTGCAAATTATATCCCTTCGCCGAACATTTAACCAACGAAATAAATATTGATATTTACATCATGTATTTCTACCAATCACAAAGGAGATAAAGTGTACAACACGGGTACTGTAATTATAGGTATCACATCGGTAAACGACCAATTAAAATGAACTTAGTCAATTGTACATGTAGTTCTATATACAATATATCATATTTAATTTTTGTCTATTTTCCTTTGCCCAGCTTTATAAATAGTAATACTACTGAGAAGGATATTCCATGTTTTTAGATCACCTGAGCTGAAAGCTCAAATGAACTTTTCTGATCACATTTTGTCCGTCGTCCGTCTGTCATTTTGACATGTTGAACCTTTTCTCTAAAACCTCTTGTCCATTTTCAACCAAATTTGGCACAAAGCATTCCTATAGAAAGGTGAATATAAATTGCAGAAATGAAACGCTAGTTTTTATTCAAACCGGAGAAAACCTTGAAACTGCAAAACAAGAGGACACATCGCTTTCCTGAGCAACAATAGGCATGATAAAATCAGCTTCAGGGAGTCATAATATAAAATATCTATACAACGGGATATAAACCTACATCAAACTCTGAAACCCGTGTGAGGCACAAAAATCGTCATTTGCAACTTCCGCAAAGAAAATGAACGGAATCTGCAAATATATGGAATTATTTTAAGTCCGAGGGGCATAACGCTGTCAAAAATTGAAAGATTGTACCCAAAATCAAACTTTACCTAAGATATTATCATGATAAATCTGTTAATTAAAGGCCTATATTTAGTAAAGTCAAATACTTGCCCCCAATTTTTAAATAATATTGTTTACGAATAAAATTTTTATAAATCATATGACAGAGGATGCCTATCACTTTAATATTGGTTTTAGTCATCATTTCTCATTCGCTGTTTATCTATGACGTCACCTAAATGTCCTTATTCCCGCAATTTTGCAAACAAATGAAAATATTGCCATTTTTTCTTTATATTTTGCATTTGGAAGAATAGAGCGCCGATCTGCTCAAGTGCGATTTTCACATATGGTTTTGTTCACACAAGTATACACATCATACTAGAAAATGGTACGTGAGAAAGCCTGCGCTCGATGTTTCTGAGTCGAAAAACAATCGGAAAACACCAATATTTTGCTACAAAACATCAATTTAATATCAAAAAAGGCCAATCTTCATTACGTTATTTCTACATTATGACGTCCCTGTGGTGATAATCTTTTACACACTTCTTTTCAATATGATTTCAACAATCTTCCACTATATTTTTAAATCTCTTTTAAAACTTTAATTTTGGGGGCGAAAAATGCATGATATCGCACACAGTCCTTTCATCTCAACCTCTGCGAAGAAAATGAACGGAAACTGCAAATAAGCGTAATCTTAATAAGCCCAGGGGGCATAACTGTCGAAAATTGCTTGATCGTACCCTAAATCAAACTTCACACACACACACATATATATATATAATATTTATATATATTATGACGTCATAATCAATTCGGCTACATAATGCTAGCGTTTTATGACGTCACAATAAGAAATATGTATTCGTATGTATGTGTATTTTTGTAACTTAGCAACATGTTGTCAAACTCCTGATGATTTAACGAGGCCGAGTACAGAACGAGTACGCACGCTTTCGCACAGCGTTTCATTTGTATAGTGACGTCATCTTTTTGCTTTGTTGACGCCATGGCATGATATTTTCAACTGCAGATATTCATACCTGTTAACCCTCCCGCATTGTGCGGGAGACTCCCGCAAAACGGTCTAAAAATCTAAGATCTCCCGCATCCAACCTATCTCCCGCGCGGGAGACAAATTTCTCCCGCAATCGTATTTGTCTTCCCCATAACCCCCCCCCCCTCTCCAATTCTGAATCTTTACATGCAAATTTCAACAACCACTGCGGGTTTTTTCTGATTTTCAGCTCAAACATCTGCTGTGTAGCTTGAATATATCAAAATCCATCCAAGTACTGTCTACCGTAATCATAGTATGACGTGTTATAGCCCAGTTTACTTTTTACGATTACTTCCGGTTTTGACTTAAATCAGTTACGTATTTAGTTATGCATAGGCCTTATTAAAAAAATAAGTGAAAGCTTAAAACATCTTGATTTTACTCTGTAACACCAAAGAAAACAATAACAGCCAGTGGTGTCACTTAACAGGTGCACAGGTAAAGCACCCAAGCCACGTGCAGTGAGTCGTGACTAATTCTGTCTGGCCAGCACGGTCGGTAAAAATCAAAGTGAGTTTGGAACACTGAGTGTTTATACAAGCTACCGATAAAGTGAAGCTCGAGGAAAAAGTGTAAAAGCATTTCACGAGAGTTTTTAAAGTTTATAGTACCGGTACTATGAATTACAGGGATGCTATAGATATTACAACAGAGATCATTTTTTAAATGATACTGGAGATAAACATGTTGTTTTGTGAATTAAAAATCCATCCTATACATAAGGCAAAAAATTATTTTAATGTATTAATGTATATTATTTTCTGGTATTTTCCTAACTGGGTTTCACTGCAAATTCAAAATAGGCAAAATAAATTTTCTGTGTTTATATATTACCCTAGGTGTCAGCATGCAGTGATGGTTCAATACTGAACAATGAGAAGACTTAATATAAAAAATGGCCCTATTGACTTCTTGTATTGTACGATGCAAACAAAATAATAGTTTTCTGGACATGTACAGCAACACAAGTTGTAATTGCACACTGGTAGTCATAGAAATAATAAAATTCAAAATGATTGCAAATGCATTAATTACAATGGTAAAGTAAGGTATCCAACATTATTTTCAATATATATTTGCATTTCACGTAAAAAAAAAACGTCGTTTACGCAAAATCTCCCCCTTAGCCAAGTTGGTAAGGGGGAGATTCTCCCACATAGCAGCTTTGAAAGGTTAACAGGTATGGATATTCAGCGAAATTTGTTGAAAATAGCTTGTTTGATGCGTAAAATTGATATTATATTGTGGAATAAACAAAAATTTCTCGAAGTATAAGCTATATTTGGGCTCGGGTCGAAAACGTGAAGAGGATTCAGCAAGCCTAGCCCTCTGTCACGTTTTTTTTAACTCGCCTAAATATAGCTTAGTTCATATATTTCAAAACAGTAACCATGTATTTCATATTAATGACCCTTAATATGTATTTATTACTTAAATATGTCTGAATGTTTAAATTATACCATACAGATCACCATTTTGTCTTTGTCAAATAAAAAATAGCCATTATCTGACAAACTGGGAAATTGGGCTTACAAAAAACAACTTTGATAGGACCCCTGGAACAAACCAGAAGGTAGGAGGTTTTTTTATTTGACCATTTGATGCCTTTTAGCAATTACTTTAATATGTATAACAGAAAAAGAAATCCCTAGGGCAGAAGTTTAAAAAAAATGTGCAAAATTGATACATTTCAAGCAAAATCTCATAGGGTCCTATGAGTTTATTTCGGTGTTGTGCTTTTTTTCATATATATATATATATAATAAATCTGTATACCAAATATCATCTCAATACGTACAACCTCTGCGACGATAATGAACAGAACTATTGGTGGACTGACCGACAGACAGACAAACGGACCACAGCAAAGCAATATGCACTTCCTACTTTGAAAGGGGGGGGGCATAATTAAGGAGTTCAGTTGCGAAAAATGACAACCAATCATTTTGGACGAGAAAGTAAAATTAAGGGAACACTTTCAAAAGCCTTTATTTAAAGACAAGATTCTTCAAATATTATAATATTATCATTCATAGATAGAAAAACAGTTTTGTTTTTTGTTTTTTTTTTTGAAAGTTTAGATTTCTGAATATCCATTTATGGATAGATTGATGTTGTGTTTTATACAATTTGTGCAGATTAGTTACATTCTTTTATTCAGAGCAGAATTTTGTCTTGCATTCTTCTACATCTTTTTTTTCTTTGTATTCCTCGCAAAAGGCACATAGAGGATCTCCAACTGCATCTCCAATTGCTGTAGATTGTTCCCTAGAGTCAGCTTCTCTAGTTGCTGTAGATTGTTCCCTAGAGTCGGAGTAGGAACCTGAATAAGAAAAAAACTTATAAAGCAACTGTTACATGTATGTGAATTTGAAAAGTGTATTCCTCCGGATAATGCATAAACCTTTCCAACCTGATTTAGTAGCTGACGTTTTGCATTTTAGAATCTTTGCACAGTAAGTTTTACATTCTAAGGGTTTTTCCGACGTAAAACTTTGACAAATTTGACACAGATCTTGGCGTTCTTCAGTAGATATCATTAGAAGTGCATTCCTGGGCGATGCAATACTATCTAGCGAACGAGACGGTTGTTGACGCCCAAAAACCAATTGGTCTGTAAATGGGTTCTCTAAAAAAACCAAAACACTGCTTTAATATTTTCTTAGTTAAGGTATAAAACGAAATTTACTTCCGCTAAGTTTTCGATTACAAAACTAACCATTATTATAAGAATGTATAAATATAATATATAACCTGAAATTTATCAAAATATATATCCAAATAAGGGCACCGCTAAGCGGAGCATCCCCTGGCGACATGAGTTATTGTGTGTGGGATGCATTATTTAGGAATATACAGTTATGTAAATGAGGAGACAACATTCTACTAACCCTCCATTACTACAAAAACTACTTTTTCTTTATTTACCTGTACTAGATCTAAATCCAAAAAAATATCAAGTTGTTGATTTGAACTGCTTACTTTCACTTTGGTTTCACAGAAAAGCGGAAGTAGTTAGTCAAGTCGCACTTAAAATTTGTTTAAAACTGTGTTATTTTAACGATATATTAAAAAGTACTCAACTAATTGACTTGAAAATTAATAGGGTTTGCCCTTTACTATGCCGATTAAGTGTACGAAGTTTGATTAATATCCGTGCAAGGGTTTTCTTTAAACTTGCTTCCAAGCTAAACACACACACACATGCACAGCAGCGATACCATATCCCCTTCGCAACAAGTTGCGCGAGGGGATAATAATGAAGAGGATGAGATACATATTTCGGAAACTCCATTCAGAAAACACCCCTACATCCCTATTCATGTATACAGTGTAACTTCTCCGGGAATTTATCGTGCTGCTTAACACCTCGTGCTGGGGTTGGACCTGATTTAATTATGAAGGTTTTTTTTTAAGATTTTGGTCACCTGAATTATTAGGTGACTTATTGCAATTGGTGTTCGTCTGTTACTATTTTTTAATGTGAAGCACTTCTATGGTAAGAGGAATCAAAATTTAGTAACTCGTGGCTTTACCACCCGCGGGGCCTCTTTGGTGGGCCAAACATAAACGCAAAAGGTCAGATTTTTATATTCAAGTATCTTTAGCGTGGGGAGAAAACTAAATGAATGGTAAACATTATGATTTTCATGAAGCCCTCTACCAAAATTGTGAAATTAATGACCATGCACTGGGGTAAGGGGTACAGACCCTAGATGGGACCAGTGTAGCCTTTAGTAATCAAAGTAATGACTGGAATTGATTTTATTGATTATTTCTATACTTAAATCAACGGTTTGTTATTTTGTTTGGCAAGAAGTTCCTTACCTGTATATGAAAAATTGCGTATATTTTTCTAATATGAATTATCAGGCTTTTCCAAAAAGAATTCCGAGCTCATGTATAGACGGGAAAACCCAACATGCATCATGCTGTGTAGTATTTAGGGATAAAGTTAACGTCATTAACCTATATGATATGTATAATAATAGCAGCATTTACCCCAGCTACATGTAGTAATCGAAGTATTTCTAAATGATTGTTTCCAAGCATATACGACCACAAAAATATCTAAATGTTCATACCATTTAAAATCGGACTGTTTCAAGGTATTTATAAATAAGTTTCAATGAAAAACAATGCTTTTGGATACATTGGTTCGAATTTATGTTATTTTTAAGTACTAAGTCTTGTCCGCGGTAGTAATTTTCGTTGAGCTGTGTTTCACTTCCGATTTGCCAAAGTAACTGCACAGGAAACTAAAACTCCCTATACTTATAAAACCTTATAAATCTTCGTCAGTACTCCCATGTATATTTAAGACAAGAGGCCAATTGGCCTTAACGGTCACCTGAGTAGCATATAACTTGTCGGAGAGTCTCATATATGCATTTAATTAATTAGGTTTCATTCTGGAGTAGAAAAATTAAAAATTTGTAATGGCGACCACTTCCCTGCCTGAACTCTATAAAAAAGAACTATGAAACTTATAATTTTGGTGAAAAACTTAAAGATCTGGTCTACAAAATTTCTTTCAGGTGTGTGGGAGTAAAGAAGATAATTTTTAAACACTATATGCAATAACACCTATACATCCATTTTGGCCCTGCCCTAGAGTCAAACCCATATTCCAGGGGACATGAAATTTAAAATTTTAGTAGAGGACTTCCTGGTAAACATAATTGAGAATTTAGTTTTTCATACAGATGTGTGGGAATAGAGAAGAAGATTTTTAAACATTATATGCATTAACACTATATCCCCCCCCCCCCGTCCTGAACCCCTGACCCAAGGGCCATGATTTTCACAATTTTGGTAGAAGAGTTAGTGGGCATCATAACCATGTATTCAGTCTTTTGTCCACATTTGTTTTGCCTCGGACTAGAATGTCGCGACGTCATTGGATGAAACGCGTCACGTGGCTGCCTTACAAATTTCTTTAAAAGGCAAGCGTCAAAATTTATAGCGCAACATGGCGGACGTAACGTTATTTGAACTGATTTTCTACACAAACGTTTGTTTACTTATCGAACTTTAGGTCCTCGACAAAACAAAACACTTATTAGGTTTGTTACTGACTGTTTAAAGAAATTTGTGGGGTCGGTAAAGTCCATAGAAGGCTCGGCTCCGCCTCGCCTTCTATGGACTTTACCGACCCCACAAATTTCTTTAAACAGTCAGTAACAAACCTAATAAGTAATAGTGTGGGAGTAAAGAAGAAGATTTTTAAAGATTCAATACATTTTTACTACATGGCCTATTGGCCCCACCCTAGAGCCTGAACCCCTGACACAGGGTCATGAATTTCACAATTTTGGTAGTAGGTTTCATGGACATCATAATCATGCAATTAGTTTTTAACAAATGTATATGGGTGTAGAGAAGAAGATTTTCTAAGATCTAATACATTTTAACTATATGGCCATATTGGCCCCTTCCTAGTGCCTAAACCCCTGACAGAAGGGTCATGAATTTCACAATTGTGGTAGAAGGCTTCATGGACATCATAATCATGTTTTAATTTTTAACAAATATACATGGGAGTAGAGAAAAAGATTTTTTTAAGATTCAATGCATTTTTACCACATGTATATGGCCATATTGGGCCCACCCCAGAGCCAGAACCCCTGACCCAGGGGTCATGAATTTCACAATTTTGGTAGAGGGCTTCATGGACATCATAACCATGCAACTAGTCTTTTTCTCACATGTGTGGAAGAAGAGGAGAAGATTTTTTAAAAAATTGGATTTTTTGCATATTTGGCCCCACCTGTGGTGCCCGGGGGTGGTAGAGCCATGAATTTCACAATTTAGATTCCTCTTACCATAGAGATGCCTCACATCAAAAATGGTAACAATTGGACTTGTAGTTCTTAAGAAGAAGTTAAAACTGTAAAATTGTTAACGCACGACGACGGACAAAAACGAATATTCTACTACAGTTATTGCCGAGATCAAAGAGATGCCGCAGACATTATTCTCCAATATACCACGAACGTCATCAGTAAATTATCAGATCAGAAATACCTATTTGTCTCGCTCTGATCATGGAATTACAACTTCAAACCGTAAAAAGTTTTAAAACCATGTCAATTTCACGTGTTAGTTCCAGTCAAAACAATGTGTTTTGCCTCAAATCTTTATTTATAACAGATCTTCACTGCGTGTTTTTTACATAAAATATGTAACGTGTAGTAGTAATTATCGTATTCAATTGCCCTTAAAATATTAAGAATGTGATTCAAAGATATTTTATAAATAAGTGAAGAGTATTAAAATCCTAAGAAAAAGTCTGTCGTCTGCATGTGATTCCTTTGATCGTACACATTATAACATTACCAACAAAACCGTTGGGGTTACACGGAACAGCCGTCAAAATGACCTAGATCGTCTCTCTATAGGAAAAACGATCTGTAGAAATAATGGGTTATTAGTAGAATAGAAATAAAGTTCTTGTTTTCGTAAATGTTGCAGGTAACGCCGAGGCTTTTATATTTCAAACAGCATTTCGAGACCGAGGAGGTTATTCTGCAACATTCACGAAAACTTCGTAAGCAATAGGTCACCTTAGTTTACTCAGGTGACCTAAATAACTGAATACATTGTTTGTGAGGCCCTCTCGTTAGATTGTGAAACTCATTACCCTATTACAGGGGGTCAGGCCCTTGGATGGGACCAATATGGGTATATGGTAAAACGTTATAAAATCTCAGAATTTTTTTTCGAATTTATATTTGAAGAAAACCAAATGCATGATTATGATTTCAACTAAATGCCTGGTTATGATGCCCATGAAGTTCTCTACCAAAATTGTGAAATTCATTGTCCTTGGGTTAAGTATTCAAACCCTAAGGCGTTGGCCACAGTCAAATTGTATTGATCTAAAAATATTTTCTTTACTATCATAGTGGTGGGAGATTAAATCATGCATTGATAAAAGCATAATGTCTTGATGTTAAATCGTAAAATTCACTACCAAGGCCATGTGATGGAAGTAGAGGTTTTTAAGGGGGGAGGAAAGATAAATATGGTCACAAATTAAACATTTTTTACTCTGCGTGATTGTTGTGAGTCATACGTTACAATTTAACCTCATCTTGTAGATTAGATGGTAGATTATCATTGGCCATATTGAATTAAATATGTCATCTATTTTAGGAAATGTGCATTGTACAGTTGTAGACTTGAAGAAATAGGCTGTATGTATTTTGCGTGCTTCTCCCCTTAGAGCTAAAGTATAGATAATCCGAGATTACCCCAACTCTCAAACCCAAACCCACCTCATTCTTATGAATTAATGTTTTTGAAAATATCAAATAATAACAGCAGGGAGTCAGAGGTTAGGGTTTATACTTCAAAATGAAGCTTAAACTGTGAACAGGGGACTCTATAAGTCCATCTAAGGGCTATGGTGCTCGGTCGACCGTCAAGGCCTGTGGACCTCTTGCAAATTCACTGCGTTGCACATGACTTTAATCATCTTTTTGTCGTTTTGTGTTGACAGGGCTTTATCCCAACACTTTTTCTCAACAAGTAGGGCCTGTCCGCCTTGCGTTTTAGTTTACTTGGTTACCATTTTCCTAACGGTTTGAGCAAGTTAATATGGATTATGTGCATTGCGTCCCATGTATTATTTTTATATTGACTGCTTCTGCCAATTATGTTGTGTATTTATTCGTGCGTTTACTTTGTCGGCCTTATTTTTAAATCGTCCATTAATCAAATATGCAGCTTTTCAGTCCTTGTCTGTTATTGATATTTCATTGTCTTATTCTGCCTAAGCTTAAATTATTGTTCAGTAAAGAGTTATTGTAAGAAGACTTTAAAGCCCCCTTTGCCCCGAATTTGAGGGGCCAGCCCCTTTTTCTTGATATCAAATGAAAGCCCGTGCAAAGTAAAACAAATTTGCGTTTCATGTTTTGAGAATATTTTTAAACATCGAAAGTTATTACAGAAAATGTGCAAAAATTTCGTGGAAAAATTTGATGTTATTTTTCAGGTTCAGGCGAGCTTCGAGGCCTTTAGCATTTTTCATAATTGGAAGCAAGGGGGTTTATTATCCATCTGAGTTTAGGTTTTAGGGCCTCTTTGGACCGGGTAAAATCACCAGCACGTTCTTCCTGATATCAGTTTCTGTAGTTCAATTGTCTAATTTTATGATACAGACACGGCTTCTAAAGTGAGTAAACCAATTTACTTATTCAATTCTCTTTCTATTTGTTTATTAAATAGTCCTGGGATAACTATGTTGTTTCAATGTGTTTTATTTGTAATTTGTATTGTTTGAATGTCCCTTTCGTAAGTTATTCGTTTGTTATGTTCGTTATATAGTTCAGTATTTCTTTAGTTATCTATTGTCGTGAGTATAGTATATTCATAGGGCTGCCGTAATTTGAGTAGTAAATGTGTATGTCGTGTTTAGTGACCCTACAGTGTAATTGGCAAGTAAATGTCGTTACAGTATTTTAAGTTACGGGTAAAGTAATTTGGTTTATTATTATGTATCGTGAAATGCAAGTAAATGTAATGCAGCGCTGCCACATGTACCACGTTGTCTCACTGTTATGTACGGCGGGTCATGTGGGTCATTACTTGTATGGAACTTTATGTGTATGTGTAACTTAATGTGTATATTCTGTGTACGCAGGTCCCGAATAGCGAATACCGAGTAGTGTTAGTGTACAGGAATGGAGTGACCTGTGAAGTTTGGTGTACCACTGTCCTGACAACTATCAGCCCATGAATTTGTTCTCAAATTTCGTGTTATATAAATTGTGAAAACGTTACTTTTGGTGTTTTCCTTTATCAATTCTGGAGATGTTTTGAAGCCTGTCGGCCAGCCTGCAACACACACACACACACACACACACACACACACACACACACATATATATATATATATATATATATATATATATATGCCGTTAAAAGATATTTTTGTGTGGTCCGATATGAGCTTGATGCATGACCTACCGACATCATTCAAGGTCGCTGCATATCCTTTGATCACAGGCACTAAATGTATGTGGATGATGTATGAGCCAGATTAAGGGAAAAAAGATATGCTCCGGACAAGGATTTTTCATATAATTCTCCTATGACCTTCAATTTTTATAATGAAAATTGGTTTAAGGTCACAACACATCCTTTACTCCAAAGCTCTGTTTATGAGCCAACTTGGGCTAAGTGGAAAATATATATGCTCTGAGAAAGAGAAATTTTGGTGGTCCGATATGACCCTGCCCTTGACCTACAAACTTTATTCAGAGTGACTGCGCACCCTTTAACCATAGACACTCCGTTAGAGAAGTATGAGCAAGATTGGACCAAGGGTAGAGGAGATTATTTCCCGGACAAGATGTTTATATTTCATTCTGCTATGACCTTAACCTTAGACCTAGAAACGTGGTTCAAGGTCACTGCACACCCTTTACCTAAAGGCACTGTTGGTAAAGTTTGAGTCCGACTGGGCCAAGGGGAGAGAAGATATGCTGCGGACAAGCGATCTCGGACGCACAGTTGGACGAAAAGACGGACGGACAGACTGATCACTATAGGGCGCCCGCAGAGCGGGGCCTTAAAAATGTTAGTAAGAATGGTAAATTTTGAACTTTGAAATTTTTGCCCAGAAAACCGATGAAGCTAATGGTCTAGAGACTATGACTGTCAGGTAACAATGTGTGAACTTAATGATGAAGTTGTACATTTCATTTTTCAATAGCATTGATTATTACCCAAAGGGATTGCTGCAACATCTGCAGTTGTACATCATGTTGCAGTCATGACTTCATTCACAACACATATGACATATATCGTGGATTAATGAGCGTCGGCGTTTAATTATGACGTATTATTCGGATAATCAATGATCCATACATTTACTAGCTTTTTGTTGCAAATTGCTGGAAAAATCTTGTTTAGAAAGAATTGTTTTTTCAAATTTTATTGTCATTTTCAAAATTATTACAAGAAATCAAAGAAACAAAGTAATTTTTTGGGGCACTCACATACCCTTTCATACACTTGCACACATAACTATGGTTCGCTACAAAATACTATCTTAAAAAATTAATGTAAGCACTGATGAGTGTTGCTCTTTTTGCAAAGAAGATGTAGAATCAATTCCACATGTATTTATGAAATGTTTAGAAATATCTTGCTGGATTGCGCAATAAGATATTTAGTTGGGTCAGCCAGGTATCACATCAAGTCCTGTGGTTACACAAGTGGAACTTGTTTTTACAGTCAACCCATTCATTTTGTACAAAGACAGCTAGCCTGTAGAACATTCTCTTCTATTGTTAGCTATACTGTTTATATGATTGTGTAAAGAATATTCAATTGGCTCAGTTTTGTTCATAGTTGAAAAAATTCAGAAAAGTAATTCAATAAATATTAACGATATATACAACATGGAATTCTTTAAGAAATAGCTTGAAAATAAAAAATAAAAATCTCTATAAAAATCATTTATCATTGTATGGCTTTGTGGTTTTCCCATTTTATAGTACAACACGTATCATAGGTAGAAGAATTGTTTGTATACCTTATTGAGCAATCTAGCAATTCATTAAAAAATATTAAGTTGGAAAGACCTCTATTTGTTCAAGAACAATTAGCCTACTAGTGTTGTGTATTTATTCGTACATTTACCTTTTCGGCCTTATTTTTAAATCGTCCACTAATCAAATATGCAGCTTTCCAGTCCTTGTCTGTTATTAATATATCATTGTCTTATTCTGCCTAAGCTTAAATAAATTAAAGTAAACTCAAATTGCGGAAAATCCACTGCATACCACAATCTAATATACTTTAAACTTTAATATAAAAAAAACTTAGCACAAGTTCAGTCGAACCAACTACATATTGTACATGTATATTAGGACAGAAGCGTGATGTAATAATATTGCACAGACATTTTAAAACCGGCCCGATCGCTATGTACAAATTATTCGAGTCTCTTAAAAGACAACAATGATTTTAGGTAGAGATGGTGAAAATTGTAAAAATTTAGAGAAGACAATACTGTTGATGATTAATTAGGGAAAACTTAAATAAAAAATAATAACCTTACCTTGTTGAATTTGTGGTGGGGCAGTCCAAGAGGGTAAGGCAAACACAACAGATGGTACGAAAATAAAAATGAGAACGGACGTCGACATCTTCCTCTATTGCTGTTCATAAATAATGAACCCCACGTAATTTAAAATTACGTCATAATGACTGCAAAAAAATTATCACATGACTTGTGTAATTTGACAGCTGTAACAAGCATTGACAATGCGGGACTAAAAAGAAAGTGTTTGTCGATTTATTTTCTTAATTCAAGGTGGTATTAGATTTTTCCTTCTACAGAATGACTTATTTTGTACTTTAGCAATCATTTATGAGACTATTAAATACACACAACTTTTCGTCTACTAGTGGTCACCTGAGGTACAGCCATTTTAACCAAAGTACCTTTACCAATCTCACTAATCTAGATGATGCATGTTCTTTACTCTAACAATGCAGTTACTTTGATCGCTTTATGTTCCGTAAATTCCAGTGCTATGTAGAAAAGGCGATTATTTTTTAGTTTATCTAAGGTCACTTTGTAACCACAGAGCCTACTTATTTGACCAGTATCCCTGATCCTTGGGTAAATTTCACAATTTTGATAACGGTTCATTGTTTATTCTGGCTATGCACCTTGTCTGTGGAGTGTCTAGAATTAGAGAAGATAAATGCATAATATGTGGTCATTAATTCGCAGTGTCGATAGAGATCTTCCTGCTCAACTTTACTATGCACTAAATTGCCTGATATATGCTCTTTGTATAGAGGAATATTCACAAAATTAATATTAGGTTGTCAGCTTAATGACTAGAAGTGGATGAGAAGATTTTAAATGTAATAATTTTTATTCACTATAAGATCAAAAGAGTCCTACCCGATCACCACCGCTCCAATCGAACATTGTTGGACCTCTCCGGCAGCGATCGGAAAAACACCTCAAAAATATAACATAACCGTCCAGGACACTCCTTATCTGTTGAGGTTAGAGCTTAGCTGCATTAAATTTAGGCATATATACTGAAATATTTACATTTTCAACTGCCTTTGTCTGTAATAACATAAATAATCAATTTTGAACCCTAAAACCCAAAAACTTCACTACACTTTTCTTTGTTTTGTCCAATGAATGTACCTAGTACTTTTGTACAATCAAAGTTGATCTTAATTCCATGTATTGTGTTTTCTGTTCCTTTCAAATCGCCAATAAACAAACATTATGTTTTATCTATATTTAACGACATGCCAGAAATCGTATTAAAACTATTTATACATTTTAACGCAGCCTTTAGTGATTGTTTGTCTCTAAGCGGTAATGTAGCGTCTTCTGCAAGTTGAATCAATTTTATTTCTTTTGTCATATATTGGGTTTTGAAACCAGCATAAATTTGTTTTTCATAATGTATAAAGATAGTATTTCAGTTATAAAAAGATATACTAGAGCAGAGACAGGACATCAATGCATAATGCCTCTATTCATGGAGCATGTTTTTGTAATCCATCCGTTATTTTTTAATCTAAATTTTGGTTCGTTATAGAGTATGAATATCCAGCTGAGGTAGTTATCACCAAAGTTAAATCTTTTGAGAGTTTCAAAAATAAAATTCCATTCAACAGAATCAAATGCTTTTTTTAAAATCAAGGAAAAGAGGAATTCCATTATAATTTTCATCTTCGCAATAATCAAATATATCATGTATGGTTCGAACATTTATCCCGATGTATCTCCCTTTGATATAAGCAGATTGATGAACACGGTCTATTACTTTTTGAAGTCTATTTGCTAAAACAATAGCGATTATTTTATAATCCGTGTTTGTGAGACTTATAGGTCGATAATTTGCAAGATTGTTTTGTCCCCCTTTTTAAATATAAGCGCGATTAAGGACAGCTTTTGTGAAGAATTCATATTTTTATCATTAAAGGTTTGGAGTAGACAATTATAAAACCGAGTTCTAAGTTCTGGCCAAAAAGTTTGATCAAGTCCAGGTGACTTATTTAACTTTACATGTAACATTGTAACTGCTCTATCACATTAATTACCGTCTTCCTTGGAAGACGGTATAAAGAGTTGAAATAATTTTCAGTCTCCGGGCTCTGCACTTCCTCTCCTTTGTGATTGGTAGAAAATACATGATGTGAAAATTTACATTTACATCATTGGTTGAAATGCTGTTCCGCACAAGGGAGATAATTTTCTGATGATCTTTTTCACGTACGACTTAACAAATTTCGTAGATTTCAAATCTTAAAAAGTGAGAAAACGAAAAAGCTATACAAATTGATATGAATGATTCTCAGTCTTAGATTTTCAGGTCCAACTAGTTAAAAGTAATATTCTATCAAATCTATTAAAATTATTTGTTTTTCTTCTAATATTGTTCGTTCATATATTCTTACAAAAAATGTGATTTAAAAAAATGATGCGGTATGGCTAATATCGGTAAAGATATTTGCACCTTAGATAGGTAAAACTAATATCAGTTAAACAAGATGCTGAATGCAGAGGTATAACCTTGATTTCATCAAAATAATACAAGTCTACGACCCTTCCTAAGATCTCTTTTACCCTACTTTAGTCGATCTCAACTTAGAAGCTCGGGTACGCATTTCTCAATTTTAGACACGCAGGCTTAAAAGACACATTATGACATAAAAATGTTCCATTAGCCATGCTATTGAGAGGAAGGTGACATTCATATAAAAAAGAATAAACTGTCTTTGATAGCTATTTGGTGTTTATGGTTTGCTCTAAAGACGGTAAGCTTTTTTAAAAAGCTAAACTTGTTTATTGTAGGGAATTGTTCCAAAGATTGTTTTTCTTCTTTTAAAATATTTCCAAAATGTACTTTATCGAGATAGGACTTGATTTTATTTTCATGAATGCCTATAGACTGATAGAGTTCTGTATTACACAGTTCCCCTAAAATGTCAGTACTTTAAGTTATGAATTCTTGTCCTTTTCTGATGGTTTTGATATTGTTGTTATGTACCATATCTGTAATATGATAGTCTGACCAGAATTCCGGATCGATAATGTTCGACCATGTTGGTACCGTATTTAGTAGTTTTAGTTTTAGTTTCCGGTTATGAAATAAAAAGATGGAAAACTCATCACGAGTTGTGACCATTTATTCCTCTCACATCTATCGTCTATTTATCATAAACATCGATACCGGAACTTGGTGGAGAATCATTAACTGTTAATTTACACCCGTTATTTCAACAAGGCCGTCTATGATGGATTCACAGAAAATTCATATTACGAGATTTTCCGGCCATGTACACGAAGACCCCCATAAGTTCCTCGATGAATTGGATAGCTACCTGATACTTCACGGCATTAAAGTAACATCGACAGACCGTAAGTGTGCTGCTTTTCACCTACATCTACGAGGACCGGCTTTGTCCTGGTACCAACGACTGGCCGACACAGTAAAGTATAACTTGAATAATTTGCGTGCAGCTTTCCTGGCACAGTATAACAACAACCGTTGTTTCCACATTGACGTTGAGAAGTTCCACTCATTAAGATTGCAACCAAATCAACGCATTGAAGACTTTTATGCAACAGTGGTCGATCTGGGAACGGGATTGGAGGTTGCTGACAGAGACATCATGCACCGTTTCATCGCGGGCCTCCCAGACCAGCTGGCGTTTTTCGTTCGGGCAGGCCGACCCATCGATTTGACCCAGGCTTTTGAATCCGCCCTGTCTGGCGCCGCAAGTGGTTACAGGAAATCTGACCCTCCAGAGTTCCTCTGCTGCCCCAGAGATTTGTACTACCATACCTATGGCTGCTGCTGCCACATAGCCCTCCATTGACAACCTCGTTAGGAAGATTGAGTTGCTCTCTACTCAAGTAGACGACCTTCGTCAGCTTAACTCTCGCACCCAGGACCGCCACATCCCACGAGGAGGATTCCGGCCAAGATCGCAGCATCAACATACAGAATCCGTCTCTGGACTGACGTGCTCCAAGTGTCGTGGCAGAGGTCATGATCATTCGTCATGCAACTGGAATGCAGAGGGTCGATACGCTCCGGACGTGAAGTGCCAGCTCTGTAAACAGTTTGGACACAGCGCAGTGAAGTGCACCCAGCGAAAAAACTAAGCAGTCCCAGGAATGACGCCCGCCATCTTGGGAGTTTATGCGGACAGCCGACTCGTCCATGTCAGGGCACTCATTTATGTGTTCCCCTCGAAAACAAACATTATATGACTTGTCAATCAAATGCATATGATTTAGATGATTCATGTAATCAAAATTTATTGTCTGATAGTGAACCTGTTGGTTATTTGCTGTATTTGTTTTTACACTTTAATGACTTTAAAGTTGCAGCTTTGTTAGACTCAGGAAGCACTACAAATTTGATGTCTTTTTCGTTGTACAGTCATTTGCCAAAATCAGTTAAATCTGCTTTGCGACCATTATCATTTGACAAACTAGAGTTAGCTAATGGTTCTTTGATTACCATGCTTGGCACTACTAGGGTGAAGTTGTACGTGCCTCGGCTTCACAAACACATGCATGTTGTTTTTCATGTACTAGAGCAAACATCTCAGCCTGTAATTCTGGGAACCCATTTTTTTGGCCCAGTCTGGTATTTCACTCAGCTTTTCTGAGCCTAGTAAATGTTCAGATATTATTTACCACAGAAACTATAAAGTTATCAACAAGACTGCAATTGTTTTGTCCCCAGAATCCGAGACTGTTGTGTTTGGTTCTATTTCTGGACCTTGTTTATATCCAGGTGTCCATGGCTTGTGTAAACACCATAATCTAGCAACGTCAAAGGTAGTGTCATGCAAATGTATTGGTGTTGTTTCTGTTGAGAACACTATTCCTGTGAAATTGCTAAATGCTACAGACACTACTATTGTTATTCCTAAAGGTACCAAAATTTCTACATTTACACCTTTAGATAGCACATTTTGCATTTCTCCTGTTCATAATTTTGATCCCAATGTTTGTAATCATGCAAGCATGCAAGATGTGAATGGTGTATGTAAAATTGATGATTCTGAGAAATTGTTTGATGAATTTCAATTTGACAATGATATCCTCAGTTCAGGTGAAGTCTTTGAAAAGTTGTTTGTTTGAAAATCATGATGTTTTTGTTACAAAATTATCCCCTCAACTTGGGAAAACTACTTTAGTTGAACACAATATTCATCTAAAAGACAATTTTGTTCCCAAATTGCAACGTCCTTTTCGTCTGACCCCTGACAAGAAAGAAGTGTTACCACATCAATTAGATGAACTGTTAAAACAAGGTATCATCTCTCCTGTTTCAGAGAAAGAGGACCTACCTATCACTAGTCCTGTAGTTTTAGTACGTAAGCGCAATAAAAATGAGCAGGAGTTCACACCTGGTTCTAGGGAAGCTAGCTTGTCGCTGTACAGATTCTGTGTTGACTTCCGTTACCTTTATTCTCAAACAAAGGAATTTCAGTATCCTATAGCCGACCTACAGGAGTTGACGGAATCATTTGCTGACAACCCTCCAAATTACATTACATTCATAGACTTGTCTCAGGGATTTTTTCAGCTTCCTATTGCCACAGCTTCCAGTAAGCTTGCCGCTTTCAATACATGTTTTGGAACTTACCAATTCAATCGACTTCCAATGGGTCTTCGCACATCCACAGGCACCCTACAGTTGCTCATGGATAGGATATTCCATAGACTCTCATATATCTCTGTGTTGTGCTACTTAGATGACTGTCTTATTTTCTCATCCACTTTTGAACAGCATCTTAAAGACCTTACCACAGTATTCCAAAGATTTCGTTAAGCCGGACTGAAGTTAGGACCTAAGAAGTGTGTTTTTGCTCGTAGAGAATGTGTATTTTTGGGACACTTGATATCAAGAGATGCTGTTCAGGATTACCCCATTCCAAAGAGTGCAAAAGAACTTCAACGATTCTTGGGACTCCTAAATTGGTTTCGTAAATTCATACCAAATTTCAGTGCTATTGTTAAACCCCTACATGAACTTTTGCATAAAGATGTTACTTTCCGGTGGATGCCGAAGCATACTCAATCAGTGGAAACCCTAAAACACAAACTCCTCCAGTCATCTGTTTTGGCTTTCCCACGGTTTGACTTGCCTTTCGTTCTGTCTGTGGATACTTCCTCCCATGGTATTGGATACATGCTATACCAAATTCTACCACCAGAGGATTCCCATGAAATGAATTCGCAAGTTCGTGTGATCAGATTTGGATCAAAGGGCCTCTCCCGGTGGCAAAAATCTTATGGACCAACAAAACTTGAACTGCTTGGCATGGTGACTAGTATTATGGATTGCGCACAGTACTTACGAGGACACAGATTTTATGTTGAGTGTAATCACAAGGCTCTGGCCCCTCTCTACAACAATCCACTGAAAGGCGCGTTATACGACCGATGGTTGACACTAATGCAGCAATTTACTTTTGAGATAAAGTACAAATGTGCAAGAGAAATGAGTGTCGCAGATGCTTTATCTAGGATTACTCATGAGGATGAACACAACATCCTTCATTCCAGTCCTGAAGAGGATGATGCATTTTTTCCATATGTGCAGGACAACGTTGGAAACAGCACACAGGGAAAAGGAATTCAGTTTTGCGATTTCCTACAAAACAAGACTGACGTAAAGGCTAACAGAGCTACAATTGTTCAACTACCAGCTGTTCATCCTGGGACTTCACCGACTGACCAACAACAGTTCAAACCCCAAAGAGTCTTCACAAAAGGCCGTTGTAAACGTGTGCGTAACAATTCGCAAACCAACAGTTACAGTGATCCATATGATGCCGACACTGAAATAGATTTGCATACTTCTCGCGTGAAATATAGTGTTTATACAGATAGTGACTGTAATGTGAAATACTCTATAGACACAGATAGAGACTGATAATTCCCACAAAGATGATAAATTTATGTGCACAACTGATATTGACAGTACAGTGACACATGTTGATAATTCTAACATTTGTGAATTGTACAGTGACGATACAGCAAGCAAAGATGTATCCTGCAGCGATTCACATAACTCGGCTAATGTTTTACATACAAACAGCAGTGATAATTCTGTTGACCAAGACTTACCTTCACAGTTAAAGTCTCTGGAGTTGTTTAAGAAGACTCAATACACTGTGAATGATCTCAGTGCATTACAGGCTGCTGATGAGGAGTTGTCTCCCCTCATACAATACATTCAACATGGAACTCTACCAGCCTCTCAAAAACAGAGTCGAAAGTTTATGTTGGAATCAAGTGATTACTTATTAATTGATGGTGTTCTGTTGAAGTCACGACATGCTAAAGCTAAACGAACACTGACTATGACACATTTTCAGATAGTTCTCCCAGATGTCATGATCAAGACCATCATTAACCTGTATCATGACTCACCACTTTCGGGACATTCGGGAATTCAGGACACTCTGGACAGGTTAAGGGAGCACTACTTCTTCAAAAAGATGGGCCAAAAAGTAGCAGATTACATCCGGTCATGTTTGGAATGCCAAAAACGAAAACAGACTAAAATACCCACCAAATCGGGCATTACAGCATTTCAAACACCTACTAAGCCGTTTGATGTATGGCAAGTTGACATTTATGGACCACTCCCTATCTCCAGCAATGGTTCGAAATACATTTTTACAGCTGTGGATATCTTCAGTAAATATATGTATGCTGAACCCTTAGCATCTAAAGATGCAGTGACGGTGTCTACTGCTTTGATTCGGACATTTTGAGCCTGACCTTCAGCATGTTCCTTTAGACTTACACCGCTATGTTCAGAATTGCAGTGAAAAGTTGACGGTAATGCGCGAGCAGGTGCTTGGAAACATCCATATGGCTCAAGACCAAGTGGTCTCGCGATACAACTCAAAAGCATTTCCACTGAATTTACAAGTAGGTGACTATGTACTTTATCAATGGACCCAAAAGGACAAGGACAGAAACTACAACACAAGTTTGAAGGACCTTTTGTTGTACACAGCATACCTAGCCCACATATGGTCACTCTCAAGGACCCAACCACCAATATTTGCCGCAAGGATACTGTACATATGGACAGGCTAAAAATGGCTTTTGTTCGTGAACCTTCACCTATGCCATATTTCATGGATAAAGTTGTTACTCGAATTGAGACACCAATTCCAGAACCACCCCAATCCACCTTAGAGTTTACACAAGCGACAGGACCATCCCAGGATAGGCACCTACCAACCAAAGTTGTCTCAAAAGAGGCAGGATTATCCCAGGATAGTGCGTCGCTACCCACACCTATCTCGAGACCAAAGGGTTCTATTCGCAAACCATTACGTTTCAGGAATTCAGACCATACAGCTGGTGACATTGTTTCCTCGGACTCTTCAAGTCAGTTTAAGATCAAACGAGTTATTGGTCAAAGACTAGTTGGTGATGATGCACAGTATAAGGTCACTTTGCGTGGAGAACCCTCCCATAACTCGTTTTGGGTTTCTAAAAATGACTTGGATGCAAAGGCACGACAGCGTGTTAACATGCATCCCCCACCATTACTTGCTTAACTATTTTTTTACATGTATTTTTGAGCACATTGCCCTATAATGTGCATGTAGAACATAGACTGTTTTATCTTGAGATTATACATTGTATTTTCAACTTGTGTCTTTTCATTTTGATACATATTCAAAACCATTTTTCATTTTTATACTATAGCACTGTAAGTATAGTACTTTGCTATTGCTGAAACTTATGCTTTTTCAGAAAATCACCAATGTGCAATGTTTACTTTTTCCATGAATTCTAGCTTTCAAAATGTCAGTGTGTTACACAATTGCATTTACTTAATTGTATCTACATTGTTTACTTGGCATTTGCAGATTAGTTTTCTTCTTAATGTACTCTGATTTGAATATCATGTTGTGTAAATGTGAGAGTGTTTGATGGGCCCAATGAATGGTGTATACATGTTTCGTACATTTTATTCACTTCTGATTTCATTACTATAGAATGTCCATTTCTTCAGGTTGACTACCATGGAATACTAGTATTACTAACAATGGAATTATTTTTTTTTGTAACAATGTACTTTCATCGGATGTCCATATTTCACCTATTGTTGAGATTCACTTGATCTTTATCATTTATGTCATTTCTTGATTTTGGAATTCTGGTCTTTGATGTTGTTTCAAAAAATTCTCCAATTTTTTTTTCACACGGCGGGGATGTACCATATCTGTAATATGATAGTCTGACCAGAATTCCGGATCGATAATGTTCGACCATGTTGGTTCCGTATTTAGTAGTTTTAGTTTCCGGTTATGAAATAAAAAGATGGAAAACTCATCACGAGTTGTGACCATTTATTCCTCTCACATCTATCGTCTATTTATCATAAACATCGATACCGGAACAGTTATTCTAATGTGCTGCCTCTAGCTTTAGAAAATAAGAAGTCTTTAGAGTTAATTTCTCCTTCAACGATCCACTTTGCGCGTGAACGTATAAATTAGAGCACCTTTTGTTTTCTTATCGATAAGATCTAAGTTCCTTTTCTAATTGCCGTTTTTGTTTATATTTATTGAATTTGTGTTTGACCCATCTATTTCACTCAGTTTATTTTCAATTTCCTTAATCTTAATTTTAAAGGATTTATTTATCATTTTACTTTGATTTATTGAGTATTCTTTAATTTTGCTGTTTAGAGTATCCCAGTCTGCGTGAGCATTGCTACTTGTATCAAAATTCCGTATAAGTTGTTTCATCCCATTTACAAACTGATTTTCTTTTAGAAGGGAGGTGGTCAATTTCCAATATCCGGGTCCTCTTTGGTTAGAATTGATATCAAAAGTTACTTTAATACATTTTTGGTTAGACATTCTCGTTCCCCCAGAGTGCGTACCAGGTATCTCTCGGAGTACAATGTTTTTTACTTAATATGCATAGGAATCTAAGACAAGAACATAGTAAATGCGGCTTTTGGGTACGTTTCCCTATCACACCAGGTGTATCCTATATCCGTGGTCTCAGGGTAGACCATGCATCAATATTAAACTGTTACCTGTTAGTATTTTTTAAACGTCTTTATACTTTGATCGTCAATAATTTTTTCTAGGTTGCAATTAAAATATCCGGCTATATAGATATTTTCACTATTTATAGAGAATTTTCGAATCCATGAATTTATTTTTTCAAAACACGTTTATCGATCATTTTGATTATTTGGGACGTAAATATTTATTATTGAAAAAGTTTTGTCTTCTAAAATATAGTTTAAAAAAGTATCCTTCCATCATTTGATTTATTTGTATCAAGATTTTCTAATTCAATATTTTTCTTAAACACGAGATGCCTCTGTTAAATGGCGAATCAGAAAAATTGTGTATCGAGTTTCCAAACCACCTTGCATTATACTTAAATTCATGTTTTTCGATAAAATGTGTTTCCTGTAATAATATTAAATCAGCATCAATGTCATTTAACCATGTGTATAATTTTGTTCTTTTTTCTAAGGAGTTAAGCCCTCTACAAGTAAGTGACAAAATGTTTTAAAAAATCCATTGATTAATTACATGTGTGCATTTTTGACTTAACACGTACAGTTACACTTGCGATTATGAAATTTATTAATAATTAGGATCTGATCTTCTGGTTTCTTACCAAGTGTTTCCTCTGCGTTGCGTTCGGACGTCGTGATCGGCCAATGTCGGTAAGAATTTGACCCATGATGTTTTTGCCTGGCCATGCCTTCATCTCTGTGTACATTGTGCCTTTTTTGTCGAGCCCGGATCCCCAGTAGTCGTCAAAAGCGGCTTCCATGAGTAAAGTGGATGACCCAGCTGCAGAGGATCTTGTCTCTGAATTCAATCAGTTGATCGAATTTGGCCTCTAACACCTTACGCATAATGCCTTCGCGTTGATTTTATGGAGGGTAAGCGTGTTCAAAAATCCAGACCTGTAAACTTGTTAATCCGAATATGCAGTCGTGTTGGTGTGTTAGCCTGAGTATGAATGAGTGTAATTTTGATCGTATAACCTTTAAAACTCAGGCATAAACACTTTAGAGTTGACCCCGCAGGCCTTCAATCTAATTTTTCCTACAGATGCACAATATTGCTGCTGTAAAATGCTGTTTGTTATTTACATGTTACTTGCCACTATAATACACACTTTTCCTCTGTAGTCTCTGCATTGATATTTCCGTTTTCTTAATAGCACGGCTGACATGTTACACATCGACAAGTGTAAAGTCTACAAGTTTGTGGAATTCTGACATGACCATATATGGAAACAGTGACGTCACCGAAAAAAATATTAGGTAGGCCTATTGAATGTATCATCTCTGGATAACAAACTTTCTTATCTAGGAAGAATGATTTTTTGAAAAATAAATTATGAGCTTGGTGTACACCTGATCAAGAGAATTTATAAAAGATGCGAGTGAAGAATTCGATCGGCTTCAGATATCTTCTTAGAACTGGAAAAAAAAATACATAAATTTATAAGAGTACATGCAACAAATTGTTAAAGTATAGAGCTCGGCCGAATAAAGAAAATATCCTTATCGCTATCACAAAGTTTGGACAAGACACCCCCCCCCCCTGCGAAAAATTACACGGGGTGGGTCAGCTGGTCATTTAAATAACCGAGTTGCAAAGTTATCAATAAGAAAAACAAACTATATTTAAAGGCAATGGTTTTAAGAATTTGATTAATGTGAGACATAAGAAGCGACACATTCCAAAGGTTAAAGGTTAACTGTCGTGAAATTAAAATGTGTATAATTTATTTTTAAATAAGTTTAAAATTCGTTTTGGCATTATCAGCAACATACAGGGAAAAAGCCTATATGCAGATGAAAATATGCAATTTTTTTTATTTCAAGCAATCATTACGGGATATGAGTATGACGTCCTGAATGTCGGTTCTATTAATGAAGTTGGTTGATAAAAATTTTTCCGGAGAACTATTATAATACAGCATTACAGCCACTCGTGAACATGTACTGTTTACCATAAAGCAGCTACTTAATTTTGTAAAATAATCGTCATGCAATACAATATGTACGTTTTTTAAAATAATTATTTCTATATGTAAACAGATAGCCATGCTATGACCTTGAATTGCTAGTATTACATATTGGTCACTTATGTATACCTAGGTACTGCGCACTGAATGGTGGTAATGTTAACTAACAGAATGAACTCTGTGACTCTTGTAGCACTGCGTAGTATTCCTAAATGATGTTATAAACCAGGTGAATAATACGGGCTTAATAATATCCAAATTGAAAGTTTATAAACAAGTGCCATATCTGGCGATTCTGTGTCTGCAACGATATCCCTAGTACTCTATATTGAGTCATGTATTGCATATTCTATATATTAACCTTTGTAACCTTTTATGCCATGTATGAATGAACGTATTATGAGTAAGTGATGCCTCATACCTAGGTGGGGGACTCGGAGACTCAGGACTCGGAGACTGAAATCCTACATCCGTACTCTTTGATTGGCAGTTTTGACAGTTTTGTTACTTTATTTAGAAAAATTTAGAAATTAGCGCATTCGTCACATCGGCAACGATTTTTATATACATAAACCTCTTCCTGTTTGGTTCAGTTTCAATCATACCTCAATCATTTTTCTTAAAATAATACCGGTATTTTCGATAGAAAAATGTCGTTCATTAAAAGCTTATTACAACAGTTTAGCTGAATTTTATGTTTATTTTCGTCCATTCCGGCGATTACGGCATGCCTTTTCCCGTAGCAAGGCAGTTGCCATATATGGTCATGTCAAAATTCGACAAACTTGTAGACTTTTACATTTGTCAATTCGTATCATGCCAGATGTGCTATTGCCGATTCTGATGATACAAATGCAGAAACTACGGATTAAAAGTGTGCATAGTTGAAGGTTTAATAAACTAATGAAAACAACAATGCTGCATAATGAGCATCATACGAAGGAACTAAGTCAAATCTTACATGTGTTTATACCCGAGTTTTATAAGTTACACGATCAGAATTACACACAGTTACACTCAGGTTCAGACACCAACACGATTGCATATTCAGATTTACAAGTTTACATGTCTGGATTTTTGAACACGATTACCCTCCATATGTTTTATCCAGTGATCCGGAACGGTGACTTGTGTGTCTATGCGTTTAGCGGTGCGGTGGCGGCTTAACGGACAGACGATGCCCTTACGAGATCCCCAGATTGCATGGTCTTGCTGTACTGGAAGGCATGCTCAGCGGAGGCATGCACAGTATAACATCCTCTAGCCAAGCAAAAAATATGGCCCTGAAAAGTAAGAAGAAACCGATTTTAAAAAGACATTCTAAAGATTAAACACTGCACATGTCCATATCTTGAAAACCTTGCGACTCGGATGCAGTTAAATAAATATAATTTAACATCGAATGTTATTTCATTCTTTCATTCATTCATTCATTCACTTATTCTTTTTTCATTCATTTAATATATCATTTCTCTTTTCAGAGAGTACATGGAATTCATATAATATAGAGTGGCGTAGCTTTCATTGAGGCACGGAAGCACGTGCTTCCACATTGTTTTGTATTAAAAAAAAAGGGGAAATAAAAAAAATTTAGTATTTAAAATATTATAAATATTGAACACAAATAAATTAATATAAATAAGAGTACATTTTTAGCCGCATACAACGTTGTCGTATCTTCTTTAGATGATCTTGAACAACAGGGCAATGGCTAGGTCTTAAGCTTGTTCAATTACAAAGTTTGATTTCATTTTTTCGCTTGTAGCTTTGTTTTATCCTAACATTTTCAAATGTTTGGAAATGCTTGCATGTATGCCCGTAAACTCAGGTCAACAATGAGTGGACAAAGAATGTCGTATTTAGCAACTATACACATTTACAGGCATACCAGTCAATGTAGCAGCTGTTATCTCAGATTTTGCCAAGAAAAAGCAAAGACGACTTGCCTTTTTTCAATAAATAACAAAAGTTATAAATTGCTCTTCTGATATCTTATATTATTATTTGCATACAATTCCATAACCTGAGTGACAGGTTGACAATGATTATGAATAGCTTATCGAGAATTAATTAACGGAATCTTAAAGTTTAAACATATAATTATTTTTTTGTATTATAAGAGTATTTTTGTGGACAAAAATGTTATAAACCAGTAGGAGAGAAAGCACAGACTTATCTGATAAAAATTAAATTAATCTCATCATAAATCAGACTCAACTTTTTCTTCTTTATCGTTAATTTTATGATGGTGATGAAGTAAGCATTATAAACATAAAAACTGTAGTTATTTTGATGAAACTCATTTTTCTGGATACTCAAAATTAAGTGTCTGAAATGCTAAAAGCTCGCCAGCTTCCGGGGGCTTCGCCCTGGACTCATTGGGGGGCCTCAAGGCGGCCCCAAACCCTCTTCCTTGCTGTCACATTAAACAAACCAAAGCTACGCCGCTGATATAAGATAGAATGTCAAAGGACTGTAAATTCCTTATATTACGCGAGTACTTAATTCCGCGATCCCGCTGTTTTCTATCAATACGCGAGAATATAAAATTGCGAACGCGGAACTTTTCATCTTATTTCTTATAGTTCTTAACTCTATAAAAATAATGGCGAGATTTTAAAATCCGGGAAGGGTGCTCCTTGCGATTTTACGCGAATATCAATCCCTCGCGTTTAATTAGGAATCTACAATATGTTCAATCATTTGTGGTAATCAAACCACAGGAATTTTTTAAAATTCTTCAGTTTTTATAATTATGTATTATAATTTGCAATTTCAGTGTGTGTGATTGGTAGATTGGTAGATAATCACTAAAATTTAATTGTAAATAGTGTGTATGTTCGTCTTTCTTAATTTTTTAATCATGTACATTTCGTCTGCACGTTTCGAAAGGGGTGAAATATATAGGGCTTTCTAAAGGGGTGAATTATATAGGGCTTTAACCTACTGATGATGAAAGGTTATTAGATTGTGCATATCCGGTCATGGTGTAACTAAATCATGGCACGAAAAGTGGAACGGACCTCAAAAACTTCGAATTAATGCTAAGTATTGCTGTAAGTCAATCTAAAACTATTTTCCTCAGATCGTATGCTGTATATGTGGGAGTTTTAAAGAACATCTTATTTACAACTGATTAGATGATTTATCTATCAACAGACATAACTTCTGTCTTAAAACTCTTTTCTCTTGTTGATTTGATATCTTTTTGTTCCCCGTTCCACTCCAAATTCCGTTCCACGTTTTAGAAACATCTGACCCCGATAGCGATGTTCCGTTTACATTCATTTATAATATTTAAGAACTCTTCGTGTATATGTTCATTCATACAAACAGGTGTAAAATGTTAGCAGCCTAACCTCTCTTCAACGATCGAAATGTCTGTCAGCTACTTATGTTCTAACGATGTTTTGGATGTTCCGTACATCAGTTTCCCAGACTTACTCAAGAAGAGAGCAAAGGATACTCCAACTAAAGAGATATGCATTTTCTTTGATGAAAACAATGAAAGGTCCGTCTTAACATGCGGAGAACTTTACGACAAAGCAACAAAGTTTGCAAGAGCACTAGTTCAAATGGGAATTAAGAAAGGAGACATAATTGGACTCAGTGGAAGAAATGTTCCAGAATGGTTAATTGCTGATTTGGGAGTGCAGATGGCGGGTGGTTGCTCACTGTGCTTGCCATACCAACAAAAAGAAGAGGATTGTGTCCTATTGTTCAATAGCATTGGTAATGTAAAATTACTCATTACTGATCCAGGTCCCGATGGACAAAATCATCACGCTGTCAAAAGCATCATTGATAAAATGGATTCTTGGGATGTTCCTGGGTTACAACAAGTTATTTTATTTTTCCCTCACGAGTCTTTACCATCCCTATACAATGTTCAAGATTTGTGCTCCGATGAGATCGACGCAGCTCTTCCGAGAATTGACCCCGAGGACATTGCAATTATTCTCATGTCTTCGGGTACTACCAGCCTTCCTAAAGCAATACCGCATTCACACCATGCCCTGGTTGTTCTTTCTTTTCATTTCGTTAATGGATTCAAAACAAATAACGAAAAAGAGGTACTGTACAATGACAGGCCGTTCTTTTGGGGCGGTGGGTACCCTTATTGGGAGGTGGGTAGTGGTGGAACTCGGGTAACATTAAAAAATACACTCCATCTTACTTCGATGGCTGAAGCAGCTGTAACTGCCTGTGGTATCATAGCAAGAGAGAACGCAACACAAGCTCTTCTAGCTCCTTCTATGATAGATTTGATATTGAAGAGAAACATAAATTTAAAAGTACAAAGAATTATCACGGGAAGCATGGTAGTATATTCCTCAAGTTTGGAAAGTATTGGCAAAATTTGTGATGAATATCAAGTTGTATACGCTTCGACAGAATTGGGCTTTATATCGACCAGAATTTACACTGCAGACGATAAGGCTAGTGTTAAATACAAAGTCCTTAGCTGTCGACCAGTTCCTGGAGTGGAGATCAAAGTCACAGATGACAACGGATTACTTCAGCCGGTAGGTCAACAAGGCAAAATATGGATTCGGTCTTTTAAAAGATTTCCTGGATATCTCAATCATACAATTTTATCTGAATCCGAGGAATATTTTAGGAAAAGCGGGTGGTTCTCACTAGATGACGGCGGTTTTGTGACAGATGATAACTTTTTGATTGTAGAGGGACGGCGTCAAGAGATGATACAAGTGTTTGGTCGACAAATATATCCTGTCGAGATTGAGAATGTTATCAAATCCAAGGGCAATGTCATCGCAGCCATTGTGATGCCAATTAAGGACATGAAAACTGGAGATTTGGTTCCCAGCGCAGCCATTATTTACCGACCACAGAGTGAGGACTCCACTGAGAGTATGCAAGACTACCTCCGAAAAGAATTCAACATAACTACAGAGAATAAGCTGCTTGGATGCTTGTATGTCCCGCATGTGATCATAAGTTTGAAAGAATTTCCACTGTTAGCAAATGGAAAGCCAAATCGTAGGGCAATTCGACAGATCATCCTTGGAATAGTTGACAAAAAGAAATACGACTGTTCATGAAAACATCGACTCTCTGCCGTAAACTTTATCATGCATTTTAATGGACATTTTAATCAGAGTTTGAATAAACTTACAATTAAATATGCACTTTTCCACATTCTATAATCGTTATCGAAATATTCATAGATCTATATTTTCAGTTTTGTACTAACTTTGACTTTCATTAAACAATTGATGAAAATATTCTAAACTGTTTCGTTCGTTTATGTATACATGCAGTCTCTACATGCAAACTGCTAAATATGTGCGAGATATTGTGGACATAATAAAGCATAGCACCGAATAGAATCAACAAAGCCAAATTTAATTCATGATCTTGTGCAGTGTTTTCCCCCAAGGCTGTAGGTTCTACAAACCCTTACCCGTGTTGGAAATGGCTCCAATTTTAATTACCCTAATCAGGACAATTCGCCCCCAAGACAAGTCGCCCCCAGTAAAACCGAAGATAACTCGCAACCAATTTAGGTCAACTCGCCACCACTCAAGACAGCTCGCCCCCAACATAAAAACATTAGCTCCCAGCATTTTTTTCGTATTACGACAACATTTATAATGAAAATTAATTTTCCCTCATATATCGCAACGCAATTTATGTTCTTTAGGTTTTATATCAATTTTTGATAGATTTTAATTTGAAATTCTAACAGACTTTTAAAACTTTCAATCACAGTTTACTTAAGCAGTTTTATTCAAATTCATCTGTAATCAGCTAAGTTTGTATGTATTATGATTAAAACATATTGTTTCGTCATTCTCTTTCCTGTTATAAACCCTGGCAAGTTATATACTTTAAAAATTATGATATAAGAAACCGGAGCAACTTAGATTGAGCACATTGCTTTAAGTTTTAAAATAACTTAATTATGACTAGCGTAATTATGAAATCAGCGATCAAACAATCGCATTATATTATTCATGCGATAATGATAATTAGTTAAAAATATGATAAAACCCAAGCTGTAAATAATTAGAGTGACATAATTCTTCAAAATGACGACTTATCAATGTTTGCAAGCTCTGAATCCTATGATGTATTTAACAATGAAATTTAGAAATTTAATATTTGACTTCCTGTTAAAATTTTCAAAAATCATCGAAAAATTAACACTATATGTCAATGAAATACCTATAAAATATATCTTTTTTTATTGGGGGTGAGTTGTCTTGACTTTCTGGTTTCCCAAACTCTGTCAATTGGCCTATATTTTTAAATTTATAGCAGGCCAGTGAGGGTCGCGTTACTAGGTCCACATACATACAAGTGTTGATCCAAAAGTAATGTCACAGATGCGATAAAATCGGGAAAAATCCGCGTAAAGTGACAAGAAATGTGCTTTGAGATATCTACCTAATTCATTTCAGATCTGAAAAATTTAATGCATCTTGACAAAGATTTCTGAAGATAATATATTTTGTTGAGCGTGAAGCAAGGCTAGTCGCTGCACGCTAGCGACCTCATTTCTAGATCTTTGGCGTTCTAGTAGAATATCATAATTTAATACTCAATAAAAGTGGCCACGATGCTCTATTTTACATTTTTTTCAAAAAGCAACTAATTACATGTAATAATTTTGTAATCGATGGATTAGTATATTGGATATTATTTAATGTGCTATCCGTTTGTCGAGATCTATGGCGGCATATTTTTGCCCCTTGTGTGCAAGTTATTTTTCTATCAAATATGTCGACATGCTAGATAAATATGTTGACATGCAAGATAATTATGTCGACATGCAACATAACTGTGTTGACATGCAAGAAAATTGCAATTAGATGAGAATTATACAAAATGTCAAAAAATATCGCCCACATGTGACATCCAAGATGCTAGATGCCACCTTTTTATGTCAACATGCAACTTATTTATGTCGACATGCAACTAAGTTATGTTAATATGCAACTTACTTATGTTGACATGCGAGATAACTATGTTGACATGCAACTTAGTTATGTTTACATGCAAGATAAATAACTTATAAGTTGTATGTCAACATAACTTAGTTGCATGTCGACATAAATATGTTGCATGTCAACATATTTATCTTGCATGTTAACATAACTAAGTTGCATGTTGACATAAATAAGTTGCATGTCGACATTAAGAAGTTGCATGTTAACATAAATAAGTAGCGTATCTAGCATCTTGGATGTCACATGTTGGCGATATTTGAGATTTTTTATAACTCTTATTTGATTGCAGTTTTCTTGCATGTCAACATAGTTATGTTGCATGTTGAAGTAACTATCTTGCATGTCAACATATTTATCTTGCATGTCGACATAATTAGTAGAAAAATAACTTGCACACCAGGGGCAGAGATATGCCACCATTTAAGATCTCTTCAAGGAGTCATAAAAGTAGCTTTATGATATATCGGGTCTATGACAACTCATCGAAAAAATTCATCAATGTGACAACTCACCGAATAGACAGCTCATCGATACGACAAGTCACGGAATATACAACTCATGGATACGACAACACATCGATACTCATCGAATCTCATCAAAAGTGAAAAATGAAACACAATAGCTAATAAGTACTAGTATGCCATGTCGTGACTGAGTATAAAATCAAGAAAATAATCTGTAAAATGTTCAAACATTTTAATTTTTATATCGATGAGTTGTCGTCATCCACGAGTTGTCTTTCGTTGACATGTCGCGTCGGCGATTTCTACTTCCGATTAGTTGACTTTCGAGGAGTTGTCGCATTCGATGAGTTGTTTTTCGATGAGGTGTCCGGTACCGGATATAGCTAATGACGTAAAAACCTAGTTTAACTTTCCTTCAGAGCGTATATCTTCTCTCTATTTGAAATATTTATTAACATGACATATGCTTTTATCAGATATTGGAACCACGTTTAGGGTATTCTGTTCACTCGTTCTTAATTATAGGTTGATGTGTCAATTCCAGTACATTTTCTTGTGATTTCTATTCATAAAAAAAAAAAAATGCTCGTATCATGATTCACATGTCCAGTCTTTTTCTTCCTTGATCTAGGGACAAAAGGCAATGCGTAAATATCCAAAATGGACGGTAACATTCCCTAGTTGTTTTTTTGTTTTTTGAAACAGTTAGAAAAAGTCTATGATATATCTGTTTCAAAATATTTTGTTGTTTGGGTCTTTTTTTTTAATTTGAAGCATGTAATTCATACATAAATACAAACCTTAAAAAATACGTAAATTCATGATGCGACAATGTCTCGTATATATATCATTCTATAAACATCATTATCTTAATAAATATTCATCGAGGTAATCAACATTTTACTTCAAATTAGAATTTTAATAATAAAAAAAATTGTTTTATCTTTTGCGCCAGTATGAAATGCGGTGCATAATGTGACATTACTTTTGAATCGACCCTTGTATATGCTATTTACAGTTTTACACGTAGGGTTAAAAATTGTATGTCGCTATTCTGCCCATTGACAATGAAACAAAATGCAGCAGATTAAGATAGCTCAATATCCAAGCAAACAGGTGGAAAAAAAATTAACTTAGTCGGTCAAGGTCTAAAATCTGCCAATTTAAAAAAAACATGTTAGCATTTGCTATACCTAGGTAAAAATCGATAATCGTTTCAGTTTATAGACTATAGTAATGTGGTTTAAAGTGTATGCATGATCAATTGTGGCCAAAGTGTCCTATATTCGGGGACTTTCACGACTAGCAAAGTTTGCACTAGTATACTGGTTAAGATATAATTTTTAAAGAGGTGATAAAAGTGAACAGATTTCAGTCAACAAAAGCTTGTAACATATTGGCTGGAGATGGCTTCCTTATGACGTCGCGCACGGTGTTGGTGTTAAAATGTCCTTTCAGGGTGCGCGCACAGTATTTGACTATTTTTAAAAACAAAAATTTGGACATATGTAATTTTATATACCGATCTGTTCGAATGTATACGGACTTCAACAAAACATGTAATAAAATGTAGGAATTTTTTTTTATATTTCATAAATCGGTGTTAAAAACTGAAATTTTTTTTAGAAATAGCATGTAGATAGGTAACACTTTTTGGGTACATATCTCAAATAAACAACAGTATCTCGGTGAACTTTAATTTTGGGAGGGAAATTTTTGGTGGACTTATTATTTTGATAATGTAACAGATATACGTCATAGCGTTTTTGACGTAATCAATGCCAGGAATCGACGCCGGATCAAAGAATTCCCAGAATGAAGTTGTAGATGCGTAAAAAATCCTCGAAAATGGCCAGGGCAAGATGAGTTAATTACCAAAATATGAATTGTGATTCAGGAACTAGCAATGATCTATTGTATTTTTTTTTAAATATATGACTTTTTAAAAAAAATTTAAGAGAAATTGTTTCTGTGTAAAATTTTCGTAATATATATTTTATAATAATTTAATTTTCTATGATAAAAAAATCGTTATGCTAGAGTTTATTCAAGACACGTGTCACAAGAGTTACATTTCACAGTCGAACGTTATGCGTAGCATGGCGATCACAAGTATCATGCCCATTAAAAAAAATGTTGGCTATATTTCATAATAATAGAAATCATTTTAGAATGTGCATTTTCATAGGTTGTATAGCCATTGAAAAGAAGCAAATGTGTCCGCAAATTTTCTTAATAGAAACATTTTAAAATGTCAACATGAAATGTCACACTTTCATAAAAACACATTAAACTACATAAGCAATGAAAAGAGAAAGTAACTTAGACACTTCTTTTAAAAATTCGCGCAGAAAATTCACAAAAATGAATAGCAGTTAGAAATGTGCTTTTTCTCCCAAACAATTCAATGCCAAATATACAAGTATTGCGAATAAAAATAATTGATTTTTAGAAAAAAAATGATGTCAACATCATATGTCACGGGCACGTAAAATGACGCAAGGACTTAAACGTTACGGCATGCAGTATGTGTGCGGGTTTTTATTCTTCATAAAAACAGTTTTAGAGAAAATAATAAATAACTACAAATTATTTTGTGAAGAAGGTAGCAAAAGTATAAAAATAATAATAATAAAATATAGGAATAATAAATAAAAGACAAAATTGATTTCAAATATCTGAACATAACCGGTCGAATTAATTTTTTTTTTACGAATAAGATATAGACGACATGGGTACATGTAAAATGACGCAATGACGTTAAACGTGATGCGACGATGAACATGTATTTTGATGATTTCAACGGGATCTTTGACTGCTACACTACGAATTAACATTAATGAAGAAAAACGGAAACATAGAAAGGTAGAACAGACTCGGGAATGAAGGAGTTTTGTATATCATTTTTTGAATCAAGAGCTATTCTTTACAATACATGACTAATTTCAGAGGAAGTTCATTTAAGAATTTAAGAAAAAGAATTGAAAGCTGTGAGCGAATCGCATGCTTTTGAACATTGATATTTCTTACAAATATTTATTTACATGTATATAACAGTTTTGAAATATAAAATCTCTTACATGTGGACAAAAATCAATTTAACGGTCTTATTTTTTAATTTATTTGTATGTTGTGGTTAATGAAATGTATCATTACGTTATGAGTGAAAATGACGTTTTTGACGTTTTTTTACGTTACCGAAATTAACACCAACACCGTGCGCGACGTCTTATGGATATTGGCTCTATGGGGCGCCGCTTTTAGTATTTTCTAATACATGTATCAAGAATTCAAATTTCTGATTTCAAAAATCATTTTCTGGTATCGGAATTATTAATTTCATTTTTTTGATATCAGAAATTTAGACTTGTTTTTTTTTTAATATCAAGAACTATATAATTTATATCAGGAATTAAAATAAAATGGCGAATTTTTACATATTTAATGAATGCTTCCTTGACCCAAAATTAAATTGCTGAACTATACAGAAGCGAGAGCCCGATTTGCATGCTAATATTTGTTGGTTTTTATTTGACGATTTATTTTATGTAAGAATTTAATAAGTGTTTTTGATAATTCTGGTCATGTGTATTGAAAGCGCTAGCTGTACGCCTAGTTGTATACTTAGTAATTCCTTTATATTTAAAAATATGTGACGCCATCATTTTTTTACGATCCTCTCAATAAATCGCAAAGAAAGCAGTGCTAAAAATTGTACATGTATATGTGGACGAAATTGCCTAAATGAAACAGATTCAAAGTTAGGCATACTTTGTTAACAAATATTCATAGCAAGAATATATATATATGGTTGAAGGTCCTATAGTCGTGCGTGCCCTGTGGTCGTGCGTCATTTTGTTTGTTGTCGAATTTGGTCACTTGCCAAAATATTACGTCATAAACGGCTGATTTTGAAAGGTTGCTATCAAGTGCGTATAAACAGAAACGAAGATTTAAATATGCGGAATAAACAGGTAGGAAGTTATACACGCATATATTTTGTATATAAAATCCGCCATTTTGTTAGTACCAAATTTACTATTTATAAAAATGTATGGGTTGAAGCGTACATTCCAGACATGAAAGGCACATGGCTAATTAGCATATCTAAATGTAGAGGTCACAATGTTTATCGACTGTTTCTACAGGCCAAACATTTTCATTGTTGGGTTATGAAAATGTTGATATTCCTTACATTTTTTGTAGACGTTTTTATAACGCAGGAATAAATTCAATAGAGAGAGGGACTATAAACAATAATCTTAACTGAAGGAAAAACACTTTTATACCTTTAATATGAATTAAAAAATATTCAAATTTATATTTACAATACAAAAAAGAAGTTATTTGAATGAATTTACATTTTAATAAGGAAATATTTGTCCAGTTTATATCTATAACAAATGTTTATTCTATTCATTAAATAAAATAATTCCTTTGTATTAAGAAGAAAAATTATAAAAGCAAGTTAAAGATCCCTTTTCATATTTTTAGACCCCAAAGAAAAAACCCAAAATAAAATTTAGACAGTACAGTCCGACTCGACTCATTAATGCACATCTAGCTGTCAAGGAAAATGGGACAAGTGTTCGCAAGGCTGCAATGCAGTATAATGTTCCAACTCAAACTCTTCGTGACCGGCCGGCCAAAGGGAAAGTAGACCTGGAGAAGGTAACTATGGGGCCAGCACCATTGCTTGGACAAAAAGAGGAGGCTATGCTCGTTCACATTTGAAAGCAATGGCATCATTTGGTTATGGGTATACCCGAAAAGAGGTGACCCACATGGCATCTGACTATGTCATTCAGCTATGTAAGAGAACCAATTAAGCAGCAAAATACTCTCAAATTAAAATGGTTTAGAGGGTTCATGAAGCGATGGCCAGATCTGAAGGTTGTTAAGTCACGGGCATTGGTGTATCAACGCGCAAAAGCATCAAATCCAGGAAATGTAAAACGATACTTTGTTGAACTGTCGTCGATCCTCACAAAGTACAACTTATTTGATAAGCTCCATAGAATTTTTAATGTGGAAGAGAAGGAGATTACACACAACCATGCACCTCCTCATGTAGTATCCGGCACTGGAGACACGCCACAAGCCGTAACAACAGGAAAGTCCTCTACGGTTACCATACTGGGATGTGGTAGTGCCTGTGGGGTTGCCATTCCACCATATTTTGTCTTTCCTGGCATGCGGATGAGGTCAGAGTTGATGGAAGGTTCAACACCTGGAGCAGCTGGTGATGTCACAGATCGAGAGTGGATGGTCAAATTCTGTTATATTCCTTCAGTATTTACATTTGCCAGAGCACACTAGTCACATTCTTCAACCCATGAATGTTGGTTGCTATGGCCCTCAACAGAAAACTTATAACAATTTGTGCCACCAAAAGATGAGAACAACGTCAACAGTAATCATCAAACAGGATGCTTGTGCCCTGGCATACTGCAAAGCTTTATCAGCTCAAAATCTTCAGTCTGCCTTCCGCAAGTGTGGAATTTATCCTTTTAATGCTGATGTGGTGCCAGCAGAAGCTCTTGCCCCTTCTTCGGTATTGACTCAAAGGAACGAGGAAGAAGAGAAGAGTGACTCTGATTTGGATGCAGATGAAAACAACAACAGTCAGGATTTTTTTGCAGAGCGAACCAGAGAGCTTGTTCCTATAAAATCCGAGGGATTAAAGGCCAAAAAAGAACGCAAAACCTTGAGTAAGATTACATTAGGCAGAGCAATTACTGAGCCGGAGGTATCAGCAAAAATTATGGAGCATGTTTCAGCAGCAGCAGCCCCAAAACAGAGAAAAAACATAAAAAATCAGAAGCTCCCTACCACCTCTACGAAAAAGCCTAAAGTGTGGAAACAAGAGGAGGAAAACACCTGCTCAAACAAAAGTCATTCACAGGAACCTGGACCCTCCCATGTTCAGCCAATTGACAACACATCTTCAAGGCAATACTTCCTATCCGAAGACTCTGAGGACGTCTCTATTTCTGAGGAAGAACTGTATTGTATCTGTAAAATGTTCACCCCACATACTGTTCGAAATAGCACATCCATTATTTTTGTAAAGTGGGTACAGTGTGACAAATGTAAACATTGGGTGCATTTAAATTACTGCACTGACATCGGAGTAGTCCGGATAAGGGGTCACTATCTATGCCCGCAATGTAAATAGAGTAGAATTTGAGTTTCAAATTTGTTTATATGCCTTGATCTTGATAGATTAATGTGATTCTTAAGATTGTATCATATATTCGTTATCTTGAAATGCAAATGACCCTGTATATGACTGTACAAGTTGTGAAATGATGAAATTCACCAAGATTATGAAACAGTTTATTTAACTTATTGTTATTAAAGCTGCTTGGTCCGATTTGATGTCAAATTTTGGGTACGTTTTTAAACGATGGGTATGCTAAGTATATTTATAATAATAGACATTGCTGTAGTTTGCTTAGTCAATTAAGACAAATTTCAATGAAAAAAATATGCACAAAATTTGTTAACAAATTAAACGACATAAATAGGGTATTGCGTTATTTCGCCTCATGTTAAAGTTCACCCCTGACTTCGTTGTGTTACGACTTTGACATCGCTGTCAATAAATGTCGTAATGTTCAAACAAATTACAAATAAACCTGTGTATTGAATTATTGATTGAATAACCCTAATCATTCGTGGGGGGGGGGGGGGGGGGCTAAACCAAACAGTTCCTTTTTTAAACATCCCATGATGCATTTTAGTTTGTTTTTTTCATTTGCCCAAAGAGAAATTATTTTCATTTACTTTGAATATTTCTAACTTTGAAAGAAGACCGATTCTGCTCGTTTAAATAGGAGAAAGTCCATAACTTTCTAAGATAAATGGTTTGTATGGAACACAACAAAGTTTTATAGGTAACACGACCAGAATAACACACATTCATACTCAGACTCACACACCAACACGATTACATATTCGGATTTACAAGTTCACATGTCTGGATTTTTGAACACGATTACCCTCCATAAACCTAACGCTCGGCTGTCTCCGTAAATCTCCGACAAGCAGAAAGGCTCTCTTGCTTTTCGGAGATTAACGGAGACAGCCGAGCGTCTGGTTGACCGAGACTAGAGTTCGATATCAATAGTGCTTTGATCCATAAAATTTTTAGAATTGCTTCGATTACTTATACATAGTTTGAAATCTATCTTAAATATTACACATTGGCAACATGGTTCATTTATAGGGTTTCTCGAAATTCCTGTCGGAAAAGTCTAAAATTCATAAAAAAGTGCGTAATTCAAATACAGACTATAAGTCTGTCCCAAGTTATTGCTTCCATCGCTTTTTGATGATTTTTAATAAAATTACACATACTTGTGAAAGAAATACAGTTGAAATCGTTAAAAGGGAATATATCCAAGGTAACTTCTTTGAACAATTATCCCTTTCCACTCAGAAAAATTCACAGGAACGAAAACAGATTCCTTACGGAAATTTATAATGGGAAATGTTTACACCTTTCTCCATTCGGAACACTCGGAATACATCGCGCATTTTTTTAAAGTAATCATCCGGGCTTTTTAATGGCTGTTGCAATGCAAAATCTCCGTAGACTTTCAATTTCGGGATGTGTATTGAAACCTGAAGCGGTAGAGGGGGCGTTTCAAAACAGATAATCTGGACATTTTTTATATTAGTGGATGAACGTAGTTTGAGCACAAGGGTATTTACTATTATTGAAATATCAAGCAAAAAGTGGTGGAAGCAAAAACTCGGGACAGAGTATAGAAACTAATTGCCATGAAAAATAAGTTGATTTTAAAGTAAATGATAATCGATAAAATCAACTCCCGTCAGTACTTCAGTACTTTGATTTTCATGATCACAATTTATATGATTATTAATATTTCAGTTTTTTAAAGGTAAATTTAGGAGAAAAAGTGGGGGGGGGGGTCTGACCCACCTTGATGCTATGTGCCTGATGGTTAGGTCTAACTTTGCAAAAAAAGACGGTACCGACGCCCACGAGTCTGCAGAATAACAACATGTGCATTGCTGTCGTGTTTAAAATTCCCGCCATTTTTTCCCTGAAGGTGGCGTTGGCGTATCATGTGATTTAGTGATGACCGGAAATAAACATTGGAAAGTGCAACATCGCGGGAAAGTCGGCTGCTGGAGAGGTTTTCTTGACGAAGTGGTATTTCGATGTCTCTGATGCTCCATTACCCAAGGTTCGGGCCGATGCATATATAAGAAAAAGGTTCAGTTTCCCAATACGTCAAATTTGTAAGCCGGTTACAATAAATTAAACTGTAGGCCTACCGTACAGCTCAAATAGACGAATTTTCAGTTTATATCGTGGGAACTTTTACTTATGTTTCGAATTATGTATAACTTATTTGGATATTTAGTTCGGTCAGTGTTCTTTCATTTATCGAGTAATAATGACTTGTACAGTACAATTTAACTGGTGAATTCGGACGAATTAAGAATGATGGAACATGAACATTTTTCAATGGAAGCCCTCATTTACAAAGATAGAAATATTTTGATCATTTTTCTAACATTGGGTGCAATGATCTTGATACTTCACCAGTGAAATATATACAATACCTCTTGGATGCTGAACTGAGATAACATGTTAAGCCGGTTTTTGTTTTGGATCAACATATATATAAATACATACTCTGTCCCGAGTTTTTGCTTCTAGTACTTTTCGCTTGATATTTCAATAATATTGTAATTAAATACCTTTGTGCTTAAACTACGATCAGCCACTTATATGAAAAATGTCCAGATTATCTGTTTGTCCCTCTACTGCTTCAGGTTTCAATACACGTCCGAAAATAGAAAGTCTACGGGGATTTTGCATTGCATCAGCCATTAATAAGCCCGGATGATAACGTTGAAAATTGCATGAGGTAACCCAATTACTTCTGAATGGAGAAAAGATGTAAACATTTCCCATTATAAATCTCCGTAAGAAATTTGTTTTCATTCCTGTAAACTTTAATGAGTGAAAAGGGATAATTTGTCAATGAAGATATCTTGGATATTTTCCATTTTGTCAATTTCAACTGTACTTCTTTCACAGGTATGTGTATTTTTATTAAAAATCATCAAAAAGTGAAGGAAGCAATAACTTAGGACAGACTATAAACAATGTTATCTTTATTGTAATTTAGCCCTTTGCCCACTTCTATTTTTGTACTCATATGTAATAATGTATACCTGATTTTATTGATTGTATTCGATAAATATCAGCTGTCATTTGATATCCTGATCAGTGTTATTAGTAGATCGCGATAATATGAAAGTAATTTTAATTCTTAGATTTTCTATTCAGTGTGATGTAAGTGGTGTCTGAGTGATGACCAATGTCTTAAAGCGAGCTGGTTTGCCCTCTGCTTTGGACAGTGGTGATAGCATAGACAGTATGGAGGAAGAGGAGGCTCAGTCCATAGTACTGACCCTGCAGCGGTCGCTGAATGAGGAACTACTGATGCTGACTCTCTACAGAATCAAGGACAGTCTCAATAATGGTAGGATTCTGTTACTTAATTTCTAATAAATGTAAGAGTTAATTAGGAATTGATGAATTTATATTAAAAGAATAAACCCTGGAATATCATTATATTTGTCAAATCGTTTTTGAAGAATAAAGACTGTAAAGTCTTTTCTGAACTCTTTTCTTTAATTACTAAAAAACTGATCATCATTTATAGTTCAAAAAAAAATATTTCATTCATTGATATTGAAGATTGAAAAATGTAAAATTTTAAATTCTTTGTACCGGGTACATGTATAAGTAAAATATTTTATGGCATACAGATTATGGATAAAATTTAGTTTATTTATTTTCTTTACTCTCACTTCCAAGATAGCCCAAATTGCGGGGATGTTGCTTGGAGATACATACTTCATTAAGAGTTTATGATAAAGATGCAAACAGATTTGAAAACAAGCCAAATGAGAACTTGTATTTGTGAGTGAAACCTTATTGATACATGTAGACTTTTTTCTACAGATGAGCTATTGAAAGGCTTGCTGAGCAGAAATATAGAGAAACACATAACAAGGATCCTAGATGTATATTCATCAAGCACTGAAATTCAAAAGGTTTAAAGAAAACTGGACTACAATTTTTGATTAGATGAAGAAAATGAAAAATCAGTTTGTTGGTTCAACTAATATGCATATTAATTAAATTGGAATGTGTTGATATTATAAAACAATTATTTTCTAAATTTCATGCGAAGTAAAGTTTTGTCTTATATAGTTTATAAAACATAAATAAAAATAAAGTTTTCAATTTTATCATAGACACGAATAATTTTACTTTTCTTAGGTGAATAAAAAGTGAAAGCATTTTGCCGTTTAAAAATTCTTTCAGCATTGTGAAGAAAGACCTTGACCTTATTTCTGTCTGTAGGTTGGCCTGAAGTTAATGGAAATTCTGATGAAATTGTCCCCAGACGTTTGCAATGAGTTCCAGTGTTCCGACATAGCATACAGGTACCACAACAATTTATACCGTATTTAATCAATTTGGTTTATTTGTAAATAAATACTAAAAAACTGATTCCTTGCTATAAATTTGTAGAGTCTTACTGAAGGCTTTAGAAAATTTCTCAGGGGATGAGGAACTCCAGGAAACAGGATTACAAATATTTTGTCTTCTTTTAGAATCAGGTAAGGGAATAGCATCTTTAGGCTTGTCAATTCCTTTACAGAACGTATACCTTTTTTTTGTTGTTAAAAAACACTTTCAAACACTGATTGAAATATCGATTTTGACAATGTTACTGGACTTCATCAGTGGTGTTTTTTTTTTAACATAACAACACAAGATTAAACCTTAAATATTTTTTTTTTCATATATATATATATATATACTATATTTTAACTGTACCATATATTATGCATCTGATATCTTTCGATAGAGAACTTGAGGAACAATTTATTAGTGGATGACATATTTGAGACCGTGTTGGATTGTTCCTTGGTGGCCATGCAAATGTACAACCACAATACAGCCATCCAGTGCTCCAGCTGTGCTGTGCTACGTTATATTCTCTTGGAGGGTACATAACTTCTTATTGTCTAATTAGATTTAATATAGGTATAGCTTTTGTGTATCAGGCCTCTCAATAATACAAGATTCTGAATGGTAGAGGAGCGTGTTTTATTAGAATGCATAATTTAAAAAAAAAAAGGAATCCACGGTGGGATCAGTAGTTGGAAAAAAAAATATTTGGGCATCTCAAAATTTATTGATAAGAGATTTAAAAGACCAGGATCTGCAAAATATTGAACAAATTTTCAATCTTTTCCTTTGCTACATACCATAAGTAGCTTTAATTTTGTAGACACCAAGAATTTCAAAATCTGAAATAAACCATGTAATGTAACAGGATGAGCGGAGGCTACTCCAAACAACAACAAGACATCTTAAATTTAACAAAATTTATTAACAAAAAATAAGAGAAAGAAAGAAAAGACAGAAATATAAACACTAAACCACACAAACACTCACACACCTTTCACTCAACAAGAAAAAATATGATGTTTATACAAATGACCAAAAATATATTAGAAGAGTGTCCGAATCTCCGGGGCTGTAGTCCTGGACCAACTACGGACAACCACAACTAAAGTAGTTACGTCACCACAATCATCATCATCATCATCACCATCGTCATAATCGTCGACATTATCGTCAACATCATCGCCTACAACACCATAATCATAATAGACATCATCGTCATCACCATAATCATCTACTTCATCATCATCACCGACGTCACCATGAACGACATCATCTACATCATCATCATCGACATGACCATCATCATCATTATCATCGTTGTCGACATCACCATAACATCATCGTCGTCATCAACAGCACCATCACATCGTCATCTTCTCAACATCAACAATATGACACTACAATAAGTGTACAAGTGACACCATAACACCATAATAAAAACAATATTGTATAATACATTATATAAGTATCTCACTGATAGTATCAAACTATGATAATGTATAAATAGTATTATATTAATGGCAACATCTCAAAATATTGTAAGTATATGGTAACTAAGTTATTGTTTACAGTAAACAATATGGCGTCTGAAACTTCCGGTGACGCACTTCCGCCCAAGTAGTTAAGTTGAAAAAGTGACAATAAATTGTAAAATAAAATAACGCATAGAAAATAGCCCTTTAAATCACCGTTTCTTTATACAGCAATAGCAAAAACTGTACTATAGAAAAAGACGAATTCCATTTAAACACTCTCGCTAAAGTCACACATCAGTGAACACACAGGTGACTCTACAGTGAACAATGGTCAAGGTGACTTTATAGAACGACTGCGTAAAACTAATCAAAAGGCAAAAATTTACAAATAAACTACACCAAACTAAATAAATACTTACCACGGTCAGCTATCCGTGTCCGCGTCAAATGCTGAACTTGTGAAACTAAAACATGCCACACAGGCTTTTAACACGATACCCCCTTCACACAGTAAGCACGTCTTAATCGCTGGACAGCTCGGCCGGGTATAACTTAGCGCCTATTGTTAGGGTCGGCCAAGCACGTTGCAAAGAATTATGGGGAAAAAAAAATCGGGTGTGTTTGATATGAACAGTGATTGTCACACTAGGCATAATTTGTATGAACCTCTGATTTATCGTTAGCGTACCTGCTTCCTTTATAGATGGCGATATATTGGATACATTTGTTGAGGAGAGATTGGAATCATTCATAAAGAACCTGAAGGAATTCTTATCAGAAGCCTCAGTCCTACCAACCATGTTTAAAGTTTTAGAAGTTGTCGCCAGATCAGAAGGTACTTTAAACCTGTTATATTTGGCATGTACAATATTTGGTGGAAATTAGTTTTTGAACAAGTTGGTGTGGATTTAAATTAGCGTATTCCCGAATGTGACTATTCTTATACACATATGTATGGCATTTAGCAATGTAGTTGATTTAGCGGAAGCCACCTTCCGCCAAAGGCGATAAATAGAACACACAGCCATATGTAGTAAGCTTACAGTAAGTGTTCTATAGGAGAATTTAATACATCCTCCTGAAGACTGTGGTTTACGTCTGCGTTCTTTGTGCAAAACCGTTTGTCTATATTGTCCACATAAATAAGTATTCTAAGTGTTTTTTGTACAAAACCGTTGGTCTATATTGTCCACGTAAATAAGTAAGTGTTTTTTTGTACAAAACCATTTGTCTATATTGTCCGTATAAATATGTAAATTCAATATAAACAGAAAGCAAACAAGGTTAAGAAGAATAATTCTTGATGGCAATCATCACTTTTATCCCAAAAAAAATTAAAATGGAAAAAAATAAAACTCAGAGGGTTTTAAAGTTTTGTATAGTTTGATTTGGAATTCTTTTATATATGCCCGAGAAATGTTGGACTTTAAGCCATTTTACCATTTCTACTTTTCAGTTAGATTTTGAACAGCTTTTATATTTAAGGTTGTCGTTAGAATTAAACCAATTTTGATTTCTCAGGTCACCTCCAGTGCCTGATGTCACATGATGTAGACAAATTTGTGATAGACGCATTCCACAGTACCTCAGCAGACCTTCGCGTGATAGAGGCAGCTTGTGATCTGCTCATGGAATTGAAAAAAGAAAGTAAGTACATGTACTAAAACTTCAGGGGAACTTTCTCTGCAGTTATAACAACATGTATACAGGTGAATTTCTAAAAGTCTCTTATCTTTAATTTAATTTTTCATTATGAGTAAAATAATGTGATTTTTATGCTTACTTTTTCGGGAACTGTACAGGATACCAAGTTCTTTTAAGTTTTAGTTTTCTTTGTGTTTTTCATATTGACTAACGTTTTCAGTATAACACAAACTGTGTAGATCTCTGTGTTATTAGTAATGAGTAATGCTTTTCCCCTTCCAGGTTCAGTACTGGAGACGCTGAGTTCCGTGAACTTCCTGTCCGGTACCCTTGTTCCGCTGATGTCCTCTCACCCCTACAGTTCATCAGTCGTAGCAGCAGGGGTGGAACTCTTCTGTCTTTTCTGTAAGTTTTTAGGTCACCTGAGCCAAAGGCTCAAGTGAGCTTTTCTGATCACAATTTGTCCGTTGTCTGTCGTTGTCGTAGTCGTCGTAAACTTTTCACATTTTCATCTTCTTTTCAAGAACCACTGGGCAGATTTCAACCAAATTTGGCACAAAGCACCACTAGGTAAAGGGGATTCAAGTTTGTTCAAATGAAGGGCCACACCCTCTTTAAAGGGGAGATAATTGAGAATTATTGAAAATTTGTTGGTATTTTTCAAAAATCTTCTTCTCAAAAACTGTTAGGCCTGAAAATTTGAATCTTATGTGGAGGCATCCTCAGGTAGTGTAGATTCAAGTTTGTTCAAATCATGGTCCCCGGGGGTAGGGAGGGGCCACTAGATGGGGATCAAGTTTTACATAGGAATATATAGAGAAAATCTTTAAAAATCTTCTTCTCAAAAACCATCAGGCCAGAAAAGCTCAAATTAAAATGGGAGCATCCTCAGATAGTGTAGATTCAAGTTTGTTCAAATCATGGTCCCTGGGGGTAGGGTGGGGCCACAATAGGTGGATCAAGTTTTACATAGGAATATATAGAGAAAATCTTTTAAAATCTTCTTCTAAAAAACTATTAGGCCAGAAAAGCTCAAATTAAAATGGAAGCATCCTCAGGTAGTGTAGATTCAAGTTTGTTCAAATCATTGTCCCTGGGGGTAGGGTGGGGCCACAATTGGAAGTCAAGTTTTACGTAGGAATATATAGAGAAAATCTTTTAAAATCTTCTTCTAAAAAACTATTAGGCCAGGAAAGCCCAGATTAAAATGGAAGCATCTTCAGGTAGTGTAGATTCAAGTTTGTTCAAATCATGGTCCCTGGGGTAGGGTGGGGCTACAATGGGGGATAAATTTTTATATAGAGAAAATCTTTAAAAATCTTTTTCTCAAAACTATTAGGCCAGGAAAGCCCAAATTTGAGTGGAAGCACCCCCAGATCGAATAGATTCAAGTTTGTTTAATTAAAAGTCCAGGGGTAGGGTGAGGCCACAATGGGGGATGAATTTTTTCATAGGAAATATATAGAGAAAATCTTTTAAAAAACTTCTTTTTAAAGACTATTTGGCCAGAAAAGCTTAAACTTGTGTAGAGGCATCCTTGGGTAGTGTAAATTCAAGTTTGCAAAATCACAGTCCCTAGTGGTAGGGCGGGGCTGTGATGGCAGTTTGAATTTTTACATAGGAATATATAGAGAAAATCTTTAGAAATATTCTGGGAAAGTTTTCGGTCCTAAACTCGGTACTTAGTGTGAAAGCACAGGTTATGCAGATTTAAGTTTGATGAAACCATGATTCCATAACGAAAAGTGGGGCCACGAAATGGGGGGGGGGGGGGGGGGGTTATATAGGAATAAAGAAAAATCTTCTTACAGGTACAACAACAAAAGGGGCTTGGTATTTACCAAAAAAAAAGAGGTGGATAAAAATTAAATTGGCAGATTTTCATTTTTTTTTAGCAAGATCTACTGTACTTAGTTGTCAAGATATTTTGATACTGTTATGCTAATTTGATCAGAATTAAGGCAATTGTTGCCCAGGTGAGCGATGTGGCCCCTGGGCCTCTTGTTTCAATTTAGAAGACCTAATGTGACATTTAATTTTCTAAAAAAAAAATTCCTGATGAAAACTCTTTAACCTGATTTCCATAACAAGTGTTTGCATAAGATTTTAACTTTAGAGAACAATTGTTAAGAGATCTACAAGTGATAATGCCAAGTTGCTTCTTTATTGTATATTTCTGTTGTTTCAGGTCAGAATGAGTTTGCAGATAGAACAGAAGAAGAGGAATCCAGGCTGAGTAAGCAATGGTGTGAGATCTTATTTAATGCCATGCGGAAACTGATGAATCACAAAAAAGTGCAGGTAATAGGCTCACTGTTTATATTGATTTCAATGCATTACAGGTTCAAATTGACAGTTTTTAATTTTTTTATTTTTGGAGAAGTGAAAAGTTTATTTGTGAGTCATACTGGAATGTTTTTTAAAACTGAACTTGATGTTGTTTTCAATGTTTACCAAATACTGTATATTCTAGTGTATTGTTTTAAACTGTGCATGAATTAAAATTAAGAATGAGAAATATGCTTTGTACACAGATCTTGAGTTGTAAAGCAGTAGTGGAACTGTTGAAGGTTTGTCCAAAAGCACACAGTGAGATAGGAGAAAACATTATCAACAATAAACCACAGTAAGTTATGTGTACATTTTCTTTAGTTGTTATTAAGCCTGGGTACATGTTATAGTCGTACAGACAATATGCTGTGGTAAGATTGATCTTCATATAGATACAGTTACCTTCATGTTACTACAGTGACTTTCATTATGTGATTGTGATCGTCATTGTTTTACATTGTTACATTGTCTAATGACATTTTTGTTGTTATGTTGTAACAAAGACTTTAATGATCTTAAAGTACTTAACTTTCATGTTGTTATAATTCTACAGTGAAAATTTATTTATGTTAATATGTTTGATGTTAATTTGTTATTAACTTTCATGTTACAATGTCGGTCATGTTGTTGCAGTGAGCTTTATTTTGTTGCAGTAACCTTACAGAGATACCTTCTCTTAATATTGTAACGGTGACCCCTATGTTGTCACAGTAACCTTATGGAGTTACCTTCTTGTAATATTGTAACAGTGACCTCTATGTTGTCACAGTAACGTTATGGAGTTACCTTCTTGTAATATTGTAACAGTGACCTCTATGTTGTCACAGTAACCGTATGGAGTTACCTTCTTGTAATGTTGTAACAGTGACCCCTATGTTGTCACAGTAACCTTACAGAGTTACCTTCTCGTAATATTGTAACTGTGACCCATATGTTGTCACAGTAACCTTACAGAGTTACCTTCTCGTAATATTGTAACAGTGACCCCTATGTTGTCACATTAACCGAATGGAGTTACCTTCTTGTAATGTTGTCACAGTGACCTCTATGTTGTGACATGTTTTACTGTTGCTGTAGGTCTCCTCTCCACTCTATGTGTGTAGGAAACATACTGATGTATAAAACTGACACTGAAGTCTTTGCCTGCGCCTGTGAAGCTTTGTACTGGCTAGCAGCAGATAATGGTAATGTTAAATGTTATATGTTATAATAGGATTTGCCAAAATATTAGAAGCAAATTTCACATAAAGCATTATTATGTCTCCCCTTTCAAAGAGGAGACATATTGTTTTTTACTGTAGAATAACAAATTGCTATTCATTGGGGCTCAAATGTCCTGGATTTTGTATGTTCCTCTTATCCATGTATCATCATCCAAACAAATTATGGAACCCCTTATATTTATTATACATATTAAATCCATTAAATTTAAAAAACTTTAAAAATTGACAATCAAAGATGATTGGCCCCCTGCAATTTAAATGATTCTACAGCAATAAGAAATATAGAGGAAACTAAATTGTCATTGATTATTTTAACAGAACCCGATTATAATTTCATCTTGTTTCAACAGAACGTATTTGTGAGAACCTGATGGAGAAGAACGCCCACATTGTGGTACTGGACGGGATTCGGCGCCATTTTGTGTATGGTCCCGTGGTTGAGTGCGGACTGCGAGGACTGAGGGCCATGATCATATTTCAGTGAGTGATTCATCATCAGCTGAATAGCCCTCCATTTGTGTGTCATGTTTTATTTTATTGATTAGACTTTCATTGAAGTTATGATCGTAGTTTTCTAACATCTGGTAACAGGAATTAATAAGTTCAAGGTTCAAAGGATATTATCATCTCAATCCTTGCAGTATATTTTGGTGTGTGTGTATCTTGCTTTGAAGAAAATATATATTTGCATGCTATTTAATTTTTTTTGTTCGGAGTGATTTATCATATTCCTTAATCTAAATTTATTTTACACTCTATGCATGCATGACTTCAGTGTGAAGTACAGTAACTAATTTGTAAGTTAGTAGAATGTTCATGTTTTACTCACTCCGTGTATGTTTAGACATCAGGTGCATGCTGGTTTGCTCTGTTGCAGTAATGCCAATAAGCGAAAGTTGATTTTAGAGGAAATTCAGGCAACTCTCACTAAAGCCTTTATTCAGCATGCTCACATAGACAATGTGGTGATGGAGTGTGTCAGCACCATTGCTTGCCTTGCAGAAGTCGGTAAGAAAGTCAAATAATCCATGTATATCAATGGGTCACTTTTCTGATACTATTTAGAATTTAGTAGTTTTTAGTTATTTTTAAGGCCAACCGACTCAAATTATACAAAATTTGGGGGGAAAAAATTGTGTGTGGATATAGATGAGTAAATCATATTCATAAAAAAATTGTCATACCTACCCGGGTATATGAAATAAGATTAGAACACATCAAGAAAGGAAATATTCTTAGGATATGTTTTCAATCATTTGGGGTGTAGGATGGCTAGTGTATTACATGCACTATAAATTTTACCGACTGAAGTTTTCTTGGAAAATAGAAAAAAAAAAACAAGTAATCAAAAAAGACCTTAATTGTAATATATAAGAACTTGCTCTTTGTGAATACATGTACAAATAATTATGTCTTATGTACGTATGTGTATGAAAATAAATCTTCAAAAGAAATTAAATGTGAAAAGAATTTTTTGTTCAGTTACTGTCAAATAGAATTTTAATGAAGACTGTAATTTCATGACTTGGTTTTCAGCTCATGATAAGGTATACTATGAATCAAGAAACGTGTGATAGCATGCTAATTTGTTATAATTGCCATTTATACACGGTATTCTGCAGGTTTTTCTTAGCTGGTGTCATTTAAACTTACATGAAGAGAAAAATAAAAAGGGGAGTTTGGAACATTTTATAGAAATTGAATAAATATTTTTTCTGAAAATCAAAATAAGTTTTTCTTATCCAAGTTAACAATTTTTTTTATGATTTTAATTGCCACAAATTTATCTTATTTAAGTTTACAATTTTTACATAATTTTGATGGCCACAAGACTGTCAGAAAGTTAAGTTGATGGTGATTGTGCATTAAGAAGCATGGTTTGAAATAGTTAACCTTGTTGTGGCTTATTAGGTGTGATGGAATGCAAATTCGTATCATTTGATGAACATGAAGTGATGATATGGATGCATGGATATTTGTGGGGTTTTTTTTACTCATACTTCTCTTTACTTATCATATTGTGAGTTATTTTTAACCTACTTCTAGGTGTCTATGTTTTGTTTTTATATTTGTTTATTTATTTATTGATATTTTCTGTAACAAGTGCTTAAACTTGAGTCACTTTTGTCAACAGTGTTTAACTTTGTATGCACGAGATCTGAGTTGTTAAAGATTTATTTAATTATCTGAATATACATGACTTAATACACATATCTTTTTTAACCAAAGTTTGATTTGAGACTGATTCATTACAGATATTTTCTGAAATCAGTGTTTCGATTTGAGCCTTGACTTGTTACAGATATTTTCTGTAATCAGTGTTTGATTTGAGACTTGACTTGTTACAGATATTTTCTGAAATCAGTGTTTCGATTTGAGCCTTGACTTGTTACAGATATTTTCTGTAATCAGTGTTTGATTTGAGACTTGACTTGTTACAGATATTTTCTGTAATCAGTGTTGGATTTGAGACTTGACTTGTTACAGATATTTTCTGTATTCAGTGTTTAACTTGAGACTTGACTTTTTACAGATATTTTCTGTAATCAGTGTTTGATTTGAGACTTGACTTGTTACAGATATTTTCTGTAATCAGTGTTTGATTTGAGACTTGACTTGTTACAGATATTTTCTGTATTCAGTGTTTAACTTGAGACTTGACTTGTTACAGATATTTTCTGAAATCAGTGTTCGATTTGAGCCTTGACTTGTTACAGATATTTTCTGTAATCAGTGTTTGATTTGAGACTTGACTTGTTACAGATATTTTCTGTAATCAGTGTTTGATTTGAGACTTGACTTGTTACAGATATTTTCTGTATTCAGTGTTTAACTTGAGACTTGACTTGTTACAGATAATTTCTGTAATCAGTGTTTGATTTGAGACTTGACTTGTTACAGATATTTTCTGTAATCAGTGTTTGATTTGAGACTTGACTTGTTACAGATATTTTCTGTAATCAGTGCCTGGTAGAGAGGCTCCATGTCCGTATCCTGGCGGCCCTTAACAAGTCTCTCAGTAATGAGCTGATGCAGGAGGCCGGCCTGGAGTGTCTGTGTGTGCTGTCTGCTGCAGGTCAGAAAACTTCAGCCCTATTTCACCCCTTGTCCATAACATCCTCTAATCTGACATCTAATCCATGTCATCCTCTTCTATATCTTATCTCATTTCCTTCCATATCTCATTCACTTCCATATCTCATTTATATCATTTCTTCCAAGTCTCATCCATCTCATCCGCATCCACATCTCATCTCCTCCCCACATCTCTTTGCCTCTTCTAATATCCTTCTCTCCCCACATCTCATCCATCATACTCTCTTCATCTCATTCATTTTATTCCACCCTCAATCTTGTCTTGTCCATTGTATTCCATCTCAACATCATTGATCTTATCCCCACATATCATCCATCTGACCCCTGCCCCTTATTCTTTCTCTCTTCATGCTGTCTTTCTTCTTAACTTCTCTGGAATCCTCTCCTGCATTTACCCTCTCTTCTTCTGCATTATTCTAGCACACGTTTCACTTTATTTCAGATGTAAATATTATTAAATTTGCAAACAGTATTGTGTTTAACAATAAAACAATGCCTTTATTAAATGTTTGATTCATTAGAATTGTGATTCTTTATATCCTGTATTTTTTAAATCATTTTAGAACTTTGAGTAATAAGAATAACTTCGCTTAAGTTTATAATATTTATTTTAGCATGACATGTTCACTTGCCTATATATTACTGTACATATATGCTTTGTAATTCAGACAAAGCTGCAGAAATCCTCAACTCAGCAGGTGCCCTTGATTATGTGATTAAAACAATGGAAAAATATACGGATATTTTATGTAAGCTTCAAATTTCGCTTGTATATGTTAATGTTTAAAACTCTCTATCATTTCATTATTTAAATTTATTATTAAAATTTAAAATTGTGAGACATGTATTATTTTTTTGTTTAAAAAATTTGAAATATGTACATGTATATCTGCAGAAAGATAATATTTTTTATATTTTATTTCAATAGATAGTTATTTCATTGTGTTGGAGCATATTTGACAATGTGCTGCTTTGTTATTCTGTGTCATTGCCCTTTTTTTCAGATGTCCAAAGGAAAGGCTTGGTGCTGATCCAGATGTTGTGTGAGCCTTCTATTCTTAACACCTTTGACCTTTGTTCTCGTCTCATCAAGGTCATAACCCAGACCATGGAAAACTACCAATCACATGTGGGACTTCTCAAAGAGGTATAATTAATGACTAACTTTGGGGTATCTTGATGCCTTTCTTAGATTGACAGTTCACCATCACATATTGTTCTTGCCTTGAACTAATTCTTCACGGTGTTCAGTATTGGTTATGCTACATATTTACTGTAGATTCCTTATTTTACGCGAGTACTTAATTCCATGATTCAACCATCAAATTGCGAGAACATAAAATCGCGAATTCGGAAATTTTATCTTACTTTTATGCTGTTTACATGTGTCCCCCCAAAAAAGCGAGATTTTAAAATTCGTGAGACTGGCTTCTCGTGATTTTACGCGGATATTAATTCCTTGCGTTTAATTAGGAATTTACAGTATGCTTTGTCATGAAAATTTCCCCCCCCCCCCCCTCTGAATTGCAAAATAAAGTGGTCACAAATAAAATTTGGTTTTAAGAATAAGATAATTGAGTTAAGAAATCCTTATTGTTTGTTGTAAGTTATCCTTGGATTTTGTATCTTTTACTTAGGTGTATAAAAAACCTATGACTATGAGAATTTTTTGTTGAAATTGTCCACAGAAATTTCTGTCGTGTTACAGGCTTGTGTTGCTGTTCACCTGTTATCTGAACTTGGCCATGACCTTTGTGATGAATTTGTCAAGGTCAACTGCCACCAGCTGATGTTCAATATTCTAGCCGACCACATTGATCAAGGTACTGTACCCAGTGATTTAAAAGGTTTTTATTTTTTACACATAACAGTACAATTTATCAAGTTATCTGCTCTGCAAGCATCTTGCAAATCTTAAACTGCCAGGTTTTGCACTTCATGATATTAGGAATATAGTCTTTCTTTTTGATCAATTTTTATCTCATTTTTCTAAATAGAACATCAGAAAGGTGAGAAAAATTTGATACAATACTTTAACGGTGTCTCTCTCTTTTGTAAAGCAATGTTTTGACAGGGACATCATTTAATGATAAATAGCATTTAAAACAATGCTTGAATAGTGCCAGCATTTAACTCGGTTCTTCGATGGTTTTTGCATATGTTTGGCCTGTGTTAAATATAACACTTTGACAAATTGACAGTGTCACTATTGGCCAGCATTCAATACAATGCTTTGACATTGTCAGTTAAACCCAGCATTAAATGTTATGATTTGAAAGTGTTGCTCTAGGTCGGCATTCAGTTTAATGCTTTTGGCCAGCATCAAATACAATTGTATGTCATTGTCAGATTCCCTTGGTATTTATTTAGAGCAATGCTTTGACAGTGTTGCTGTCATTTGGCTGGCATTAAATGTACAGTAATGCACTGAGAGTGTCCCTTATGACCAACACTTTGTCAAGACTAGTGTCAGTTTATAGCCAGCATTTTAATGCTTTGACATTGTCTTAATGATTGCCAGCATTCAATACAATGCTTTGACAATGTGACTTTATCAGCATTCTGTGTGTTGACACTGTCTTTTACTTGCCAGAATTCAGTACCATGCTCTTAGACTACATGTATGTCTCTTTTTGTCAGCATTTCATGCTTTGACATTATATTATTACTGTGCAGCTTTACATATAATTCTTGATAATTGAGATGTCACTCACTTGATCAGCATTCACTACAGTGCTTGGTAGTATAAACCAATAAGATTATATAGTATTTTCAATCAAGTTTATTCAAGGTCAGTGCTTACCGGTAAAATTGTCTTGATACTTGCGATCTTTCATTAAGGTTTACTAAAAATTTAATTCTGGATGTAACGCCTGATTTGATTGGCTAAACAAATTCATATATATTATATTACATAACTTGCCTACGTCACAATACGACGCGCAGGCGAAAAGTGTTAATCCGCTTGACGTTGTGTTTAAATTTTGTACCAATTAACATCATTTTACTAAATAATTGTCCTTATTTTTGGGAGTTGATTTTAATCAACTCTCCTATGCAGTTACTCGGACGTACCGAAAATGAAACAGTGTTTGGACATCAGCACAAACCATTGCTGCTGACAAGTCCTAGTTCTTGAAAATAAATGATAAATTCGATGTAATGTATGCTAATTAAAAGCATTGTTTTTCAAGGAAACTTATTGATAAATACCTTGAAAATAGTCAGATTTTAAATGGTACGAACAATTTAAATATTTTTTGTAGTCGTATGTATTCCTACGCCAGAGTTCAATATAGTCTCGTTCAACTCGACGCTCGGCTGTCTCCGTAAATCCTTGTTGGAGATTTACGGTGTCAGCCGAGCGTTTGGTTGAACGAGACTAGAGTTCAATATTGCTTGGAGCAATACAATTTTCGCGAAATATTTCTATTACTGATACATAGTTTGATTGTATTAATTTTATCTTTAAATATTTTTTAACATGATTCATATGGAGGTTTCTCGACATTCCTGTCGAAAAAGTCCAAAAATTCATATTATAAAAATGTGCGTAATTCAAATTAGAAACTACATGTACTTGTCATGCAAAATAACATATCATTGATTTTAAAATAAATAAACAACTACAAAATCAACTCCCGTCAGTTCTTCAGTACTTTGATTTATTTAGTTGTAAAAAATTAAATTATAAGGAGTGAATTTAATTTCTACCTATGTTATACGAGTATAACGTAACTTGGGACAGTTTATGCTTTTTTATTAACCGCTTCGCTGTTTCTTAAGCGTAAACTGCCCCTAGTTATGTTATAAGGTATAACGTAGGTGGAAATTAAATTCATTCCTTAAGTAATTAGCTTTTGTCCATCTTTTACTTCCTTTCTTGATGCTTATACATTAATTTTCTACTACCAATAGTCTTTAACTAAACTCGTCATAAAATTAAAGAGTAGTATATAGACATGTTACATTGTAGTTGTCTCTAGGCAGGGTAGTTTGAATTTTAAAAAAAAAGTATATATTTCTTTCAAAAAATATTTAATTATTTCAGTAGTGAAATCAGGGCTTAAAATATTAATAGAACACGTCTAGAGCATTCATTTCCGTTGTTACGCCAAAATGTGTTAGCTTCTTTATCTTCTTTAAAAAAAATGATTGAATTGATTTTGATATTTGATTGGTTTACTCTTGACGTGTCAGTGTTTGGAGTCTTTGCTGTCTGTTGTTCAGATTTACTGGATCTGGCTGGGGAGTGCCTGGTGATCTTTGGTCTCAATGAAACTGTGAAGGGGAACATGCTACTGGCTGAGTGTAAAAGAGGAAACTTAGCAGTATGTATAATACATAAAATGATATATGTCTTTAAATCTAAGGCTTTTTTATGTTATAATCAAAATTTTCTTGTGTGAGGATGTTTTGCAAAGTTCTGAAGATCTGGGATGATGCTAAAATTTCTTAACCAAGCAGTATTTGAATTTAATTTGTTGTAAAAATTTGTCACAAGAAAAAACTTAGTAACAATAATATGCATTGTGTTGGATCATGCCTTGCTAACAATGAACTCAAAACTAATTATTGATCTCTTTCCAACCTTTGTGATATGCTGCCAAAATTAAAATAAGTTTACTTTGAGATATTGAGTTCATCATCTTATTTATGTAGGGTGTGATATGTCTCCTGGAGATGGATGCCAATGTAAACTTTGTGAACTCCACTGGGGAGACTCCACTGGCCTGGGCTGTAGAGATTGGGAATGAATTCATTGTTAGGAGACTCCTCAGTAAGGTAATGGAGCAAGAATTCATTGTCAGAAAAATCCCAATGTAGGTAAATGAGCAGGATATCATACCAGGGGCAACACAGGTAGGCAAAGGAGCAGGATATAATACCAGGGGCAACACAGGTAGGCAAAGGAGCAGGATATTATACCAGGGGCAACACAGGTAGGCAAAGGAGCAGGATATTATACCAGGGGCAACACAGCTAGGCAAAGGAGCAGGATATTATACCAGGGGCAACACAGGTAGGCAAAGGGGCAGGATATCATACCAGGGCCAACACAGGTAGGCAAAGGAGCAGGATATCATACCAGGGCCAACACAGGTAGGCAAAGGAGCAGGATATCATACCAGGGCCAACACAGGTAGGCAAAGGAGCAGGATATCATACCAGGGCCAACACAGGTAGGCAAAGGAGCAGGATATCATACCAGGGCCAACACAGGTAGGCAAAGGAGCAGGATATCATACCAGGGCCAACACAGGTAGGCAAAGGAGCAGGATATCATACCAGGGCCAACACAGGTAGGCAAAGGAGCAGGATATCATACCAGGGCCAACACAGGTAGGCAAAGGAGCAGGATATTATACCAGGGCCAACACAGGTAGGCAAAGGGGCAGGATATCATACCAGGGGCAACACAGGTAGGCAAAGGAGCAGGATATAATACCAGGGCCAACACAGGTAGGCAAAGGAGCAGGATATCATACCAGGGCCAACACAGGTAGGCAAAGGAGCAGGATATTATACCAGGGGCAACACAGAAAGGTAAAGGAGCAGGAATTTATTGTCAGGGGAAGGCTTAGATAGGTAAGGAAGTTGGATTTCATAGCCAGTGGACAGCTCAGTTAGATTAACGAGCAGGAATTTCATTGTCACGATGACTCAGTTGGAGTATTCCTTAAACAGTCAAAAGTATTGCACTGAAAAGGCTCAATTACTGTTTAACATCAGGATCCACCATACATGTATTTAAGTTGTTTTACAGTTGTACGATTCCATCAATTTTAGAATTGAATGAATATTATGTCATACAAATTATACCGTCTAGATAACAAATCATAAAAAGGAATAATAATATATACTTAAAATTGCTATCATTACATTTTTTACTTTTGATGTGAAGTCCTAGATTCTTCAAATACAGTAGATTTACTGCTTTGATTTTAGGGTGTGAATGACTTAAAAGATGCTCTTGCAAAAAGTTTACAACAAAAGAATGACAGAATCACGGGACTGCTATTGGGGGCTCTGTGCCACAAGAGATCACGTAAGACTTCCAGAAACTTTGCTCTCTGAAATTTACTTATTTAAAGCATATATCTTTGTACTGATCATTTACCAGTACAATCAAACTTCGTTATCTCGAACTAGATGGGACTGTTTAAAAATTTCAAGATATTAGAGTATTTGAGATATCGAGGGTAAAATACTTAAAAAATAATTGGTTGGGACTTACAATTAACTTCGACATATTCATTGTATTCGAAATATCATTGTTCGAGCTATCAAAGTGCAACTGTGTCTAGAATAAGAATTTAATGATTGATTATGAAATTATGATAATTATTTATTTATACAGAATTAAGTCAATGCTGGGCTGATTTAATTTTGTAATGCTCCATAATTTTCTAAAGCTATCATGTGAAAGCGACCATCATTCTCGTTTGTATGACTTTAAACAGATTTCCACGTTCCATGGGGAGGACTGGGACTGGGGACATCGGACTTTAACACTGTGTGGCTAGAGGTAGCTCTGCCCCGATCACTAACTGCTGACTGGTCACCGTCCACCAGGAGCAGTACCAGCTGTAAGCGTTTACAGTATAAGTGTAAAATGTGTTTACAGTATCACCATGTTTACATTATTACTGTAAATTGTGTTTACAGTATTGCTGTAAATTGTGGTTTAATATCACTGTAAATTGTGTTAACAATATTACTGTAAATTGTGTTAACAATATTACTGTAAATTTTGTTTACAGTATTACTGTAAATTGAGTATCATTTTAAAATATATCAATTGAAAGAATGTATATAATGTACTTTATACAGTAAACAAAGTATTTCAAGAGTTCAAAAATGTCTTTACAGTATTAGTGTAATAAGTAATTATAATAGCCCTCAAATAGTGTATAGTAATACTTTTTACAGAGTATATGACACAACACTTTGCAATAAATATTGGTGAGATTTGAATGCAAAATATCAACTTGCTAACAGAAATTTATCATTGCAGAATAGTTATGCAGCGGCATTTGAAAATGAAAAATTAATAATATACAGTATATATGATATAATTTTACAGTAATTATAATGTATACACAAATAGCTTCTATGTAAGGTTGATCTTGCTATTTATTTGGGTTGTAAGCTTTTGTTATTTATTAGATTTATTGCATAATGGTCTGGGAAAAGTTATATTGAAGAGATGCTAAAACTAATTTTATGGATCAATAAGATAACTCACAAGAGATGTTGGCTTTAACAGCTGTGTTCGATGGGTCCTGGAAACACATAACAAGTCAGGTGAAGGAGAGCGAGGAGAAGAGGAGGAAGCGGAAAGAGAACATCTACCACCACTCCATCAGTGACTCCAGTATCGGCGCCAACAGGCACAAGTTCAGATACAGCTTCAAGCAGAGCTATGAGGATCTCCCTGGAATCATCAACTCCGGGGCCCAAGGTTTGATCTGACTTAGATTTTCATTGATTCATACTGTTACTTAAAATCACAATGAGGAAATTGAAAATCAATCTATCAATGGAGAATACCATTGTAATTATAATGTGATATATTTGTTAGTTAAATGGCATGGGATATTGCAAGTAAAACTATAACAGAAAATTTTACTATAGCAAAGGAAATGCATAGAATTGGAGCAAAATTGCTATACATCATTCAATTACCGGGTATAATGGTTTTTTATTCTCAGACACAACAGCATCAGGTCATATGCTTTGTATAAATTCATTTATTGCCACATTGAAAAGAAGAATTACTCGATTTTAAAATTTTATTTGAAATATTAAAATTCAGTAACTCCACTTTACAAATCTTCCATTGAAATTAAAAATTAGGATGCCTGTATGTCACATTATATTTAGAATTTTTTATGTTAAACAAAGATAATTTTGGTGATTTAATATGATTTTGTTTACAAATCAGCTGTTCCTGTTGTTTTAGAGTCTCCCCGCCGCCGCTCTAGTCCTGACGACGCCCCAAGAGGTCGTGACCTTCCATATAGGAGGAAACTGCTGTCTCCCATAGGGAGTCCAGCCAGTAGCATCACAGTAACGGACGAGTCACTCAAACCTGTGTTCTTCCTTAGTGAGACCGATGGTAATGCTCTTAGTGTGATGACTGTAGAAGTCTTATATATATTTATAAAATACACATATGTGAACCTATTGTTTAGTATTGTAGCAGTTAAAAAGAAAAGAATTATTTATTTTGCTAATCTTATATTGACATTTGTCTTTGGGTTATTCTTTCTTATGTTTTATTACAAGTATGTAGTACACCTATGTCACCTCTAGTGTGTTGACACACCAGTATGTAAACTGGACTGTGTTACAGTTTATTTTTTATAAAATAATGAATTAATAAATGTACATGTAATTGATCAAAATCACCAGAAAATGAGGAGAATTCCTGGATGTTTGAGAGTTCCCAGACAGAAGTACAGGAGTGGAAGCAGATGTCCCTTACTGGGGCCAATCTCCCCTACAGTCAGAACGACCCCCGGGTCACCCCCACCCCCCAGAGCCGGCCCTTCTCATTGCAAGGTACCAGTACTTCAGGTATTTGATTTTCTCTTAGATTGTACATGTAGCTATTGAGTAGATTTGTCGATTCATTATACCCCCGCAAACGAAGTTTAGGGGGGTATATTGGTTTCACCCTGTCCGTCTGTCCGTCTGTCCGTCTGTCTGTCTGTCCGTCTGTCCGTCTGTCTGTAGACGCAACTTTGTCCCCCTTATAGAATTTTTTATTACTGCATGGAACAGTTTGAAAATTTGTACATATGTTGAACACCATCTGAAGATGTGCACCTGCAATTTTTTTTTAAGATCAGACAAGATTTAATGATTTTGTGACAGTTTTCATTTTCCTTATTCTATATATTGTACACTAATGTTGAAAAGTAAGGGAGGTAATCCTTACAGATTTTATCAATTAATTAATAGAAAACACTCTAAAATATATTTATATAAATACATCCAGATGGAGTTTTTTGTCTTTATGTCTTAATTAATAAAAAAAAATTATTTTTTTATAAGTATTCTATCAACTGTCAATGCAAAGTTTTTGTTTGTCAATGATAAATTCTTAGGAGCTAATGAGAACATCAAAGACAAGTGTGGCTGAATTCATTTGTCCCAAGGGAGCCATTATCTGAGCCATGGTTCAGATGGAGCATGTGTTTAGGGGAAATTGATAATCTGTAAAATGGGTGATGGTTTTGGGGCTATTTTAAAACTGTTTCATGTAAACCAAAAGGTCTATCATTATAAGGAAATAAATAATACAATTATTAATACAGAAGTTAAACTATTTTTAGAGGTTGTTTAAATTTATTTGTCAAGTAATTTGATGAAGTGACCCTATTGGGCATTAATTTAAATGAAATTCAAAATTACTGATATGATTGTAGTGTTTTGGCAATTTAAAATTGTTTGTAATAATTTTCTTTTTTACATATTTTTACATAGTATGGTAATTATGGTAATGTTTTGGGAGTTTAATAAATTTAACAAGCTCATCAAAGAAAATCATAGTCCTATGGGATCAATTTTCTGATATGGAGTTCAATTGTGCCATAGGAGAAAGTGAGGAAAATTTGAAACAACTAATTGCATCTGTCAAGACTCTTATTAGAAAGATATTGAAAGTTTTATCAACAGAAGAGCATTGCTTGGCTACCGGTATTTCTATTCACTGCAAAGGGAGGGGTTTTTGTCATTTTGTTGGTTTTTCTTTAAATCAATTAAATTAAAAAAAATATATCATTAAATACATACATTTGTAAATGTATTACTGTTATAGATATGTATTTACAGTGAAATTCTGACAATTTTGATTTTTCTTTGTTAACTATTTTTTTTTTTTTATCATTCTAGAATATTTTTTTTTATGTGTTCCAAACCTTAATTATTATTCAATTCAATTATTTGTCCCATTTGAAATTAGCCTAGCGGGGGTATTAGTCCCATTAGGACAGTTCTAGTTTTGACTGATGTTGAAGCTTGATTGAATTTTACCGCTGGTGATCTTTTAACTAGATCATTTTGACTGATATTTAATTCTGGTTTTTGACAGGGCCCTGGTCCAGAAAGATGAGAAGCCCCTCCCCCTCCCTGACCAACCTTGACCTGACCATAGAAGATGTCTTTCTTCCTGCCAAAGTGAGTGTATAGTGTTCTTTACTTATTACCAGTTAGATACCAGTTAGATACTTTATCAAATGAATGGAAAAAAAAACAAGTCTCTATCTATCTGTGAAACTGTGAAAACAAAAGAATGTTAAAATGTTATTTTTTTGATAAGCTGAAAAAAAGGTTTTGAATCAATTTAATTGTAGTTTAATCTGACTTTATAGAGGCGCTCCCACACCATGTACCAATCCAGTGATGGCGAGTCCAGCGACATCGGATATTATCCATCGGCTGATGATCTGGATAATACGGCCGGATCAGGTGTGTTTGATTAACATTATCTGGATTAAAATCTGGATCAGGTATTTCATGCAAACAAATAATATGGACCAAACACAACTTTACTAATATATATATATATATATTTTATATAAGCAACTACTAAGAAATAAGATGAATATGTATTATGCAAACAGAGGATGTGGATTTCCTAGGTAACAGTTATATATGCAGACAGATGATCTGGAATTTACATTCAGATGAAATGGTTTATGAACATAGCTTTTCAGTAGAGTAAAAGATATTTATAACTGAACTTACATGTATTTTTTTCTCTATGGCCTATGGGTCAGAGGGGGGCCTGAAAGGGTAAAGAGTTAATTAGAACTTTGTTGCATTTACAGATGAGTCCAGAAGAGAGAGTGAATCATATGATGCTGACCTGTTTGTGTCACTGGATCTCTCGTCCAATGGCATTCAGTCACTGCATCATCTCTCGGACACCAAGAACCACCACCTGCGATTCTTCTCCTCCGTAGAAAAACTTGCTCTTACTGATAACCTCATCACGACCATCCCTGACAAGTTCTTTGAGGTCGGTATCAATGTGGATATTACGTTTGCTATGTATGAAGGACTCTTGCTGGGTTTATGAATTGAGGATAATGCCAAGAGTGTGATCATATTTATTTTTGAATCCAAATATTGAAAAGAAAGCTTTTGAATTTTAATAACATTAAAACATGAATATAATTTTATTTGATAAATGTAAAAGAATGGGCAGTTGCTTAACATATTAAAGTAAGTTTTGAACTCTTTTCTTCTTGTGTATGTGTTTATTGTTCAAAGTGTTTTTTTATGATAGTACAATCATTCTGTTGCCCCTTGAGGACAAATTAAATTGAATTGAATTCGGTTTTGAATTTGTAAGAATCAAATATTGAGTTTTTATTTTTAATTTACAGTTGCTAGCAGACACCCATGTAATACCATATAGTGATGCTAATTTTGATTTTTTTTCTCAGTTTGTTGCAACCCTGCTAAAATTTTCACCGCTGAATTTTACCCTTGAGTATCAGAACATACAAGCAACATATTGAATGTCTATGTCCATGAAATCATAATTTGCCAAAATGATTGACATAGTATCTTCAAGCAATGAAAATGCCAAATTTAATACCTGTGAAAAATCTTCCATGTGATATAATAACTATGATATATTTATACACTGTAATATGTGAATTTCTATTATAGTCGATGGAGAACTTGCATGTAGTAGACCTGAGGAGGAATAAATTGACACGGTTTCCTGTTGAGGTCTTGCTGTGTTGTCCAAATCTGACCTCACTGGACCTGACACACAATGAGGCAAGTCTACATGTATACATACACACAATGTAATGGTCTCTCAAACAAAACTGATGTTGTAGGAAAGGAGGAATGAGCATATAAATACTATGAAAATATATGGATTGATCAGAAATAGAACCAGGGACCCTTGCAACTTGAGTCAGGAGTTCTACCACTGAGCTACCCTGTCCAATATCCATTGTCTATATAGTCCCAACTACTGTTCTGAAAACATTTTTTATCATAAATTACAAACTTGGTATTCTTGCATGCAATTTTCTACGCACGTTGGGAGTTCTTTAATGATAACATTGTACATGTATTTATGTAGATGACTCACTGGGACTTGGATTCTCACATTGTCCACTCAAAGCTGACAGAACTCACTCTGAATCATAACTCTCTGTCTGCCATTCCCTCTCAGATTGGCCGGGCTCTCCCTCGTCTGGAGGTGCTGCAGATGAACAGGTAAGTGTCCCAGAATCATTGAGTTTTAGTTGTCCCTTAAAAAAATTTAATTACTTGGTTCTCAGGCCAATTTCGTCAAAAACAGGCTTTTGTAAAAAAAAAAAAAAAAAAAAAAATCGAAATGGAAAAAAAAACCTTTTTTTTTATTTATTTTGAAAACTTTAAATGAAAATTTTTAATCATAATGCTTTAAAAGAAACTTTAAAAATTTCCTCAAAGAATGATATGTGTTAGTCCTGGATTTAATTATTCAAGCTTAATGAAATATGGAAGTCATTATGGTATTCAGGAAACATCAGAGTTACAAGTTTGGAAAGGAGCCATCTGATAAAGTATATTAGAAATAAGATTTGGTCAAGCTACAGAAACCTCTCTTCTATATGCATTAGAAGTAAAACAAAATGTCAGAAATCATTTCTTTCTGAGTTGTAAGATACTCTTCAATCAAACAAGTTGTAGAAACACTCTTTTTGTTGGTTTATATAGTAATGAATATTTGTTGTAGTAACAACCTAGAGAATTTGAATTCTTCGCTGGGTTTGGTTCATCTAAGGAGACTGGAGTTAAATCATAACAATTTAACAGAAATCCCAGAGGATTTCTTGACCGCCTGTACTAAACTAGATGTATTTGAGGCTGCCTTTAACAAGATAGGTAATATCTAATAGTAAAACTTTTAAAATATATAAATTGATTAGTAACTTACATTTGTTAGTGTGCAGATAAGAAAAGAATATAGCAAAAAATACATGTTAGTCTTAAGAAAAAGAAAATTTTTATCTCAACAAGAATTTGGATTTTGAATAGTTGACAATAGCTTGAAAGATAAAAGTGTTGAATATTTTTCTATAACTGTTTTACAGAGAAGCTTCCCACTGAGTCTGCTGCCCAGCATCTACCCAGACTGGCTCGTCTGAAACTGAGGAACAACAACATCACTGGAAACGACCTGCTGTCTCTGCCCAAGTTTATCCTTGATCTTCCTACGTAAGCTCAAGACTTTCTTCCATGATATTAGACAACCTGCAAAAACTAAAGAAACTAAACTACATTTAAGGTGGCTCTATACACCCACAGTTTATTCCAATTTTCAATAGAAGACCACAAAACTTATACTTATCAAATATTAAAATGATGATAGGGATATTATAGGTATAAAGAATTTTCAAATGTTTTATCGTGTTTTTGTTAAATAATTTTTAAAAAGTTAACTATTAAAAAATTGAGAGAAATTTTTTTGTCATATGATGGATATTTCCTTCGGACACCTAAAAATAAATATTATACTTCTTAACATTCAAAAATTTTGTTATTGCAATTTTTTTTAGTATTTCCCCAGAACATAATTTTTCATATTTTCTTACTCTGTTGACAAATCATCTGAAAAAGCTGCTTGATGTAATAAGAAAATGTATTTTAATAACTGTGACATAACAAATTTGAATAAAAATCATAGCAAATAAATACAAAAAATATTTTAAATTTTATTTGGTATGAAAGTTCCTCAGGTAAGAGTTATCGTTCCTAAGTCCCAAGTCCCAAACATCTTGGGGACTTTTCATTTCTGAGTGAAAGAAAATTTCCTAAACATCACGATGGAATGATGAATACATACATATTTCATTATAGGCCTATACAAGTGAATTTATTCGCTTTAATGCAAACTAAGTCAAATAAATAAACGGGAAAATTAACTAATCTATTAGGATTTATGTATCCTAACCTGAGAGAAATGCAAAGCTACCCTCCCACCCTCTTATGATGGTTAGGAACATCTGTCAATATTAATGTAGATTAAAGTATATTATAATCAAAATACTTTCACCGGTTTAGAATTTTCTTTCCCAGTATTCAACCAAAAATACGTTTTAGAAAATTTTGGAAAGGTAAAAATTTAATTGCATGTCCTCAACGGGATTCGAACTCATGACCTTCAGGTTTGTAGTGAACCCGCTAACCCACTAAGCTACGCTGTAAGATATCGATTATCAGAAAGAAACCATTTAAAAAATTATACTTGATTTTATTGTTTTTTACGATAAATAATACGTCACAACATGAAGGTGTCTTATAACTTGTAAGTAATGATTTTTCCAATTAACAAATTAAATCTAAGACTATTCATTTAACAAATTTTTTAATAGAGCGGACCCCATACAATTCGCCTCAGTTTAAATCAGCCAGTATCGGAATTGCATGCTTCCAGATTTACTTTTTTGCGTTCTGCGTCATCAAAAAGTGGTGTATAGAGCCACCTTAATAGATTAATGATTTTTAAACCAATAATAAGCATTAGAATATCAGTTTTAGTAAATTTGAAATGATTCATGCTTTGATATGTTTTTTAGGTTGAAGTTCATAGATCTGTGCAGTAATAAGCTGACTGGTCTACCCAGTCCTCCATCTTGGAAATCTACCATGTTGAAAGAAGTGCTGGTTTCCAGAAATCAGATTAATAAGGTTAGACACATTCCTCTAAGCAATGAGGTTCATTATATTTTCATTGATATTTAATTACATGTAGTTTGCAGGCAAATCTTATTCTTATCAAATACATCCATTCATATTTAAAAATATGACAATATAAGGCAAATTCTAAGTAACCTTTTTTTGTCATTGTACATGTTTTTGTTTGTAGATAAATCTTGAGGGAGGAAAAAGCTGGAGCAAGTTAGAGTCTCTACATCTTTCCAACAATGGGCTGACTGAGGTATGACTTGTGTCAGTTGTTCATTTTCAGAGGCATTGTGTGAACAGAGAAAGTTTACTCCATTTACTTTAACTGTTATTACTTACATTTTACCTGTGCCCTTTATAATGAAGATGCACATGTTACCTGTGCCTCTTATTACTTTACTGTACCTGTACTACATGTTGTACAGCTCCCCGGGGACATTGGCCTGCTGAGTTCTCTGACATCCCTAGATGTCAGCCACAATCCCCTGACGACTCTCCCCGACGAACTCGGAAAGTGTCACAAGATGTGGGAGGTACACTGTACATTGTGTCTTTGTTTCTTCTTCTGGAAAAAATTTACTAGCAAATGTCACCGAGTTGACAGGTGTATACAGTAACATCAATCTACATGTAATGTAAATAAGTCATCAACATTTATTCAATCTCTTTTTGACATAGTGTTATGTAAAGAACTTCTCCCTTTCCAGTTTCCTCTGAGTGGCCTCAATCTTGACCTTGACCCTGCTCTCCTGAAGGGCAAGGTGAAAGACCTGATCATATACCTCCACCACCGCCTCAAGAGGGTAGGTTTCAAAACTAAAAAAAATTGTGATCGACTTCTTCTTGATCTTCATGTCTGTTAATTGTTTTTACTGATATTATTACTTGCTACTCATTTGCTAAACTGAGACCGTAATGTTTTGCCATGACACTATAGTCATTATGGTTGTGAATCTCATAATACTGACAGGCGACGGAGTACTACAGAATGAAGCTGATGGTGATTGGTTATGGAGGCCGAGGGAAGACCACACTGCTGAAGGCCTTGATGAAGAAGTACAAGACTTCCACCACAAACCAGGCCACTGTAGGGGTCATAGTGCAGGACTGGAAGTAAGGACGAGTTCAGTGTTTTAATACATACTTTAAATCATAATGATCGTACATCTGTGTAAGCCCTAGTTTCTACACATGTCTTGGACACTTTCTGATCCAACATCAGACAATTCCAATCAACTGTAACCTATCTTTCCTTTGTGATGACTTTAGTTCTGATCAGGGCTTAACTGGTTCATGGTGACTTTATCATAAACTTTTTCAATATATCCTTTACCAATCCATATCATAAGCCTGTTTCAGTTATATTCTATTTTATCATGAAAAAAAGTTCTTATCGCTGCATCAGAGACTGCTAAGTTTAAGGATATTTTATCTCAGATGAATCAGTGACTGAATGTGTTGTACAGGTATGAGAGACGGCGAGAGAACAAGGGGACGGTGACCTACACCCTCAGTACCTGGGACTTTGCTGGTCAGGAGGAGTTCTACAGCACCCACCAGTGTTACATGTCTAATAGGGCCCTCTATCTGGTAAAATAATCTCAAATGTTACATGTCTAATAGGGCACTCTATCTGGTAAAAATAATCTCAAATGTTACATGTCTAATAGGGCCCTCTATCTGGTAAAAATAATCTCAAATGTTACATGTCTAATAGGCCCCTCTATCTGCTTAAAATAATCTCAAATATTAGTTTGTTTCATAGGATTACTCGCTATTTTACTCAAGACATGAATTTAAACCAATTTAGAATTCAATTTGAACAACTTTTACAATTTATGTCCAGTCAGACTTCTGTGTTTTAAAATACCACAGACATGTGGAAGTAAGTTTGAACCACTGATTCTGTATTTAATCTCTAAATCTTAAAATCATTGATATTTCAAGTTAAAATTGAGGCTCAGTAAGCTTCAGACAAAAGGCTTTGAATTATAAACTTAGACTTCACCATTACAGAGTTTCTTCTCGGCCTCAAATCTGAGTGTTGACCTCAAATGTATGAACTAGTCTTTAAAGAATTTTAGTTAAATTGAGATCTTAGTTGAGTGATTGAATTTGGGTGATGATGGAGCCCTGTTTTGACTTTTAGTAAGATATGCTGAATACTTTGATTCCAGGTTGTCTGCAACATTAAAGGAGGGACCTCTGAGATCGATCGGCTGAAGCCCTGGCTGTGTAACATACAGGCCCGGGCCCCGGGGTGTCCGGTTGTCGTGGTGATGACCCACTTAGACAAGGTCCCTGATGATAAACAGGTGGAGCTGGTTACTGCTATGACTGACCGCCTCAATCAGATCATAAGTAAGGGAGGTAAGTTGATGTCGATATACTCCGAACAACTAAATCAAACTCAGATTGTAAGTAAGGGAGGTAAGTTGATGTCAATATACTCCGAACCAACTAAATCAAACTCAGATTGTAAGTAAGGGAGATAAGTTGATGTCAATATACTCCGAACAACTAAATCTAAATCAGATTGTAAGTAAGGGAGGTAAGTTGATGTCGATATTCTCCAAACCAACTAAATCAAAATCAGATCAAAGGTAAGGGAGGTAAGTAGGTGTTGATATTAAATCAGATTATGAATAAGGGACTTAGTAGGTGTAGGTACATTCTTAATAAACTACAAAATGTAAATCTATCAAATCAGACCATACGTAATGGAGATAAGTAGATATAGATATACTCTCAATCAACTTTGATTTTACAAAAATTAATGTTTGATCGAAAAATATGGATTTGTGACTGTAAATGACTGAGTAATATATTTAACATGTCCTGTGTATATTTCAGGGTATCCAGAGGTCAGACACTGTGTGCCCGTGATATGTACCAGAGAAAACGCCCTGATAGAACAGCTGAGGGAGACCATCAAGAAGGTCGTGGACGAGTGAGTATCCTAGGGACGAGTATCATAAGCTACCTTCAGTGCTGTGATTCTGTCATATACTGTATACAGGGAAATATACGCCCCCGTTTTATTTTCGCCCCTTTCGCCCTCCTTGTTAGCGGGCGAATTTAAGACTGAGCAAATTCCAAAATCTCATATTATCATTCTTTAAACACAACTGTGTTCAAGACTGGGTGAAACTTTTACTATTGTTGGAGGACAAATTTACATGGGACGAAAATAACCCTGTATACAGTGTTGAAAAAAACATGTGCCAGCCCTGTGATCTTTATGTATTACAGTATCTGCATTACTACTGTTGGGTAGGAAGACTATTGTATGAACGTTTTTGTTACACTCCTTTAGGTACAAAGTCAGAGGACAATACGTAATGGGACAGAAGGTGCCAGCCAGTTATGTGGTAATTGATGTACATTCAATAGCATTGAATGATAAGAAGCATTGAATATAGAATTAAAAAAAAAGAGTATAGATAGTTAACAAGCATATCGTTTTTATGTTACAGAAACTGGCTGACTTGCTGGCAGAAGCCAAGAAGACGGAGAGTTTCTTCCCAGTCATTAAACACAACCAGCTGCTGAAGATGGTCCAGGAGGCAGGACTGGATCTAGACGAGGACGAGTTACACCAGGTAATCTATAGTTACAGAGAGTTACACCAGGTAATCTGTAGTTACAGAGAGTTACACTAGGTAATCTATACTTACAGAGAGGTACAGAGAGTTACACCAGGTAATCTATAGTTACAGAGAGGTACATCAGGTAATCTATAGTTACAGAGAGGTACGGAGAGTTACACCAGGTAATCTATAGTTACAGAGAGGTACACCAGGTAATCTATAGTTACAGAGAGGTACAGAGAGATACACTAGGTAATCTGTAGAACTTTACAGAGCGTTAATCTGTAGTTACAAAAAATAATTTACAGGAGATTCACCAGGTTATTTAAGATATGATTGATAATGTTTTTTTTAAAACTGCAACGTGTCTGTCTTCATAGATATCATTACATATATTGGGATGCTATTCAGGACTCCTTTAGTGTTCTCTAAAACATGACTTTCCTATACCACAGGCGGTGAGATTTCTACACGAGTGTGGAGTCCTCCTACACTACCCAGACAAGGCACTCAACTTGAGGGACCTCTACTTTATAGACCCGGGCTGGCTGTGTAGGATGATGGCCCAAATCGTCACGGTTCACCAGATCAACCCATTCATCAAAAATGGGGTACTTCATATTCTACCTCTTTACTACAGTTTCAATATTTTCAAGCTACACTTATACTATTTAGTAACAATGTTATTGCTTAAATTTTATCAGCTCTATGCTTTGAATTATTGTACACATTGTAGATCTTGAGAAAGAAAGATGTGAACTTGCTTTTTACTGGAAAGAAGTTGGAAAACTTTGTATTTCCAAAGGATCTGATTCCCCAGTATCTACGGCTTCTGGAAAAGTGAGTTTATGACGCATGCATAACTGAATCGACAAGAGTCAATTATTATCTCTTTTTTTTAATTGAATTTTACCAACATTTATTTAGTTTTTACAGCATATATCAAGGGAAATTATTTCTAAAACTTTTATAGACTTTTAATTTACTTGAGCTAAAGACAGGAGGTATGTGTTTGTAGGTTTAAAACATTCTATCATAATATCAGGTCTGAGGTAATGTTTATATCATTTTTATCGCTTTTAGATTTGAAATTGCTTTACCTCATTCTGAACAAGAACTTCTGGTGCCTTGCCATTTGCCTGAGAGGAAACCCATGCTGAATATGCCAGTATTATCCAGAAATGGTAAACTTTTATGTGTTCTGAGAGATTATCTAAGATATCAAAGGTTATAGTGTAGTCAAGTTCTGACCATTTAATAGGGAAGAAAAGAATTGCATTGAAATGCTTGTTGTATTTTTAGTATAAAGATAATTGTCTTAACATAAGGTCATACTTTCCTACTTGTTTTTTTATCAGTGCATGTTTGGCCATTGAAATGTGTAATCAAAATGAAAGCTGAAAAACTGGGTATTTTTCTCTTTGAATGTAGTTCTGATGGGTAATGTGTTTTCCATTGCAGAAAAGATATGTCGTTACTATGAGATGACGTACGTTCCCTTGGGAATGTGGTCTCGACTAATCACAAGGCTGATCGTGTTCTCCAAAAGTCAAGTCACCGAGGTAACAGAAAGTAGTGACCATTTAGTGTTGACAGTACATCTGTGTTTTATATCCTATATTTGCATGCATTTATTTATACAATTGTGATTTCTATTTAAGGTGCTTGTAGGAAGACATGAGCCAACCTTAACCTACTGGAACAAAGGAATCTACATGTTCTGGAGTCCGGTAATTACTAAGTGTAGCTGTACCCATTGAGTTGACATTTATTCAGAATTTATTACTTGGATTAATATACACATGTTCCTCAAGAAACTTTTTATAATTTTCATGATTGTACAAGGAAATTTCACAGTTGTTATTCAAATTTTGTTTATGATAATTTACTTTAAAATATATAAGGAGACCTTCTGTCTAGTGGACTGCGAGGGCATCTCTGAAAACAAGGAGGAAATTGCCATCACTGTTCCAATTTCTGGACAAGGCAGCATGTAAGATTTACTACATCTTCACATGGTTTTGGTCTGGAATTGGATTGTTTCTATCAAATGATGAAATTGTATGATATGTGTCTGTATATATTTGATTCGTTAATTTTATTGCTTAACATTGAAATATTGAAAAAAATCTTTAATTTCTGATATTAGGTAAAGCAAATCTTGATTATAAAAGGATGAATATAAATACCCCACACTGCTGCCCCCCCCCCCCTCCAAAAAAAATTAATAGATAGAAATACAGCAAGGTCTTCCATTGGAACAGAAGGCCATTTAAAGTTATTGCCCCAATTCTCATTAAGATCACCATATCTAGGTAAACAATTTACATTACTGTAGCGATTTTTTTATATGTAATATGATTTTCTTCAGGATCTTGGGGCTGGTGGTGGACCACATTGACGGTCTGATAGAGGAATGGTACCCGGGACTGACCACAATTGACCCGATGCAGGGACAGGACCTGATGATGAAATATGTCCCCTGCTTCATGTGTACAGGTATGTTTGTGTACAGGTATGTCTGTGTACAGGTATGTCTGTGTACAGGTATGTTTGTGTACAGGTATGTCTGTGTACAGGTATGTCATACTGTTGACTGTAAGGGTAAGGGTCTGATGACGAATTGCGTAGAATCTGTTGAACTGTCAAAAGTCTTACTTTGTGAAACTTTTTTTCTGAGTTTGATTGTGTTGAAAGAGTTAAAAAATTCAGAGCATCTAATGACTGTTCAACTGTTTATAGCAGAGAGGCTCACTAGGTAAATGAAATGATGCGTGTATTATTTTTGCTTTCCTTTTATTTTACTCAACAAATAATATCAGACTGATTTTTCGTCGACTTTTAGATGACAACCCTTTCCTCTTCAAAGTAGAGGACCTGTTACAGATATCTGAGACAAGTGTTGATGCCGTGTGTGACCAGTGCAAGAACCTGGTGCCTCTCGCTCAGCTAGTAAGTTTTATACTGCCATCAGATTATAATAATTTTTATGCTCCCCTTCGATGAAGGGAAGGCATATTGCTTTGCTGCCGTCCGTCGGTCGATCCACCAACAGTTTCCGTTCGTTTTCTTCACAGAGGATGCACATATTGCAATGAAATTTAGTATACAGGTTTATCATAATAATATCTAGATCAAGTTTTTCAACAGAGTTACGCCCCTTGGACTTACAAAAATTCCAATTATTTGCAGTATTTGTTCATTTTCTTCGCATAGGATGCACATATTGAAATGAAATTTGGTATACAGGTTTATCATAATAATATCTAGGTCAAGTTTAATTGTGGGTATGTTCAAGCATTTTTTGACAGAGTTATGCCCCTTGGACCTACAAAAATTTCAATTATTTGTAGTTTCCGTTCATTTTCTTCGCAGATGTTTCCAAGGGAGGGGGGCATGAGTGTTTTACAAAAATCTCTTGTTTTCTTAGAGGTAATTTGTTTTACGTCCCAGAGTTTAAGATCGAGGACCTTGTGATCAGTTTTTCTGCCCCTCTGTCATTCGTTAAAATTTTGAAGTACCTATGTATATATATGCAAGATGAATCAAGCTAATTATTGAATTGATCTTACAGTTGGTTACATATACTTTACAACAACCCAGTAAACATGATTAATGATTAATAGGGATATTCTAAAGTTGTCATTGTTGGCAAAGTTCTTAATCAATATTGACAAGAGAATGTTCATATTTTGACATTGCAAATAAAATGATTTTCTGAAAATTTCAGGTACCAGATATTATGATGAGTGACCTCCCTTCTTCACTCCTTATAGGAAGACTAGACATTCAGGAAAGGTTTGTATATCAGCACATCAGCTGTAGAACTGTGTAGCAGCAGAACAGCTGTGGGGCTGTGTAGTAGAACATTAATTATACAATGTATTAACTCTATAAAAGTATAGATAAAAACTTTTAAACATTTATACAGAAGCAGGGTCAGAATTTTATGTTGTATTATTTTTTTGTTCATTGGAATATTTTGCCCTCCTTTAAGACATATTTAATGGATTTAGATAAGAGTAAGACTTTTTGTGTTTATTTCCATTCGAATTTTCTTAAAACATTGGTACTTGAAAGAACACACTGAAACTGGAAATAAGAACATTTTTGCTGAGAATTATTTTGATACAGTTGTAGAGTGAACACATAGTTTTTTTGTACTTGACAGTGCTGACAACTTGTTAGGAGATGGGGGCTTTGGTAATGTCTACCAGATGAACTACATGGGACAGGATGCAGCTGTCAAAATATTCTCCGCCATCGGGGACATCCATCCACATAAGATGCTCCGACAAGAGGTACTGTGGCAGGGGAGTTATTAAATGCACATAGAGATGATTGAGGTTAAAGATTTACTTTGATTAAGTTGGAACAGAAAAACTCCACATGAATGTACATTATTTTGTGTATGTTCCCTTATTCGGGACTCAAAATCAAATTTCTGTATCTATAAATTGATCATATAAAGTTTGTTTCAATGAAATAGAAAAAAGGCATTGCCAAAAGTAATGCAGCCGACCCTACAAAAATTTGCTGTAGTTGTGAATTCAATATACATGTATACATGTATGTGATCATTCTAAACAAGTTTTACTGTAATATATATATATATATTAGGTTAATCTTTGTTATTGAAATGCTATGAGTTTTCTGAAATACAAATGTTGTTTGTCCAGGTCACCATATTGAGAAGTCTGCGTCACCCGAGTGTTGTGTCTCTGCTGGGGGTCTCTATCCAACCCAGAGCCATCGTGCTGGAGTTAGCTCCTCTTGGATCCATGGCAACCATTCTGAAGAGAAAATCGCCACTGGATAGAATGGCGCGACACAGAATTGCTCTACAGGCACTGTTTTAGATTTATTTTGATAAGAAATAAATAAATATTAATAGAATAATGCTGTTACTTAATTAATAAAAGAGGTAAAGTTCATTGTGATTTTAAAGGAAGATGCTGCAAATGGTAGTTTTTATCGCTACCAATGTTTTTTTTTATCAGCTCTTGGTTCAATTTTCCATGTAAGTGAAATTTGAAGTGACATGATTATGACATTTATGAAGGTTAAAGTTTAAGTTCAGTGTCTTACTGTTAGTAATTCTATGTTCTCAGGTGACAGAAGGCCTATCTTACCTCCACAAGATCTTGATAGTTTACCGAGACATGAAACCAGACAACGTCCTCATCTATAGTCTGTCACTGTCAGAGATAGTAAGTAGTAGAATGCCTGTCATTGTTGGAATAGAAGTGAATGTTGGATCTAACAAGTTATCCTTCAATGTCAGAGACAGTACATTGTATCATGAAAATAGCATAATAAGTTGCCAATCATTTCCAGATACTTACTTAAGGTCAATTATACTGTCAGAAATCAGAGTAAATCTAGAGCCATTAAGACTTAACTAGTGTGATTCTTGGTGTTGTAGGTAAATGCTAAGATTTCAGACTATGGGATTTCCCGGTTCTCCACACCTGACGGTTTGATGGCCCAGGAGGGAACCCCTGCCTACCGTGCCCCTGAGGTCATCCGGGGGGAGACTTATTCATTTAAGGTACATCTACCAAATCATTCTTATTTTGAAAAGACAATTTACAGACAAGATAAATTATTGGCTTTATACAGTAATGGCATTAGTTAGATGTTACAACAAGTTTTATTTTGGTCAAAAGGCCGACGTCTTCTCTCTTGGTATCACACTGTACGCCTTGGTTACTGGCGGCCGTCACCCCTTTGATGACTATGATTTTAAAAGTGAAATGGATCGAGTCGTAGCTGAGGTAATTAATTGCCTAATGTTTTGAAGAAATAGCTGTAGATTATTTATTTTACATTAATTTTTGTTAGGTTTCTGTTAAAACTTAAACTTCTTGTCTTTATTGACAGGGACATCTGCCGCCGCCCATCACACACAAGGGTTGTGCCCCTTGGCCTGACATGCAGAAGATCCTGGCTAGCTGTATGCACCAATCCCCTGACAGACGGCCAACTGTAAGTCTTCACTGTCTGGTGTAAAATACTCTGGTCGGTGAATGATAGAAGTGCTACTAAGAAAATCAAATGCTTATTTAAGTGAAAAAATCAAAGGTTTATATTAGTTATATCTGTTTGAATATGGAAGACTGTGTAAAATTTTTAGAGTGGCATTAAATTATACAGAATAACCAGAGTGTATGCTTTTTATTATAAACGTTATCTCTATGGGTTTTTTTGTCAGTCAAGCCAAGTCTGGGAGCAGCTGAAGAATCCAGAGATTCTGGGGTTGAAGAGAATCATTCCTATATCTAAGGGCACCACGGTGGAGTGCTTCACCATCCAGGTAAGGAGGAGTCCAGGAGATGGAATAATACGTACACATCTTTATTGAATGTGTCCCTCTATTAATAAATTTGGAAATCCTTTCAATAACTTTGGAATTGATTTTTAAAAAATTCAGAAATAAAAATAAAATATTCATAAATCAGTAAATGCATTCAGTCATGTATATGCATTAAAAATTACCAGTATATGGGTTTTTTGTTTGGTGCATCACCTCAGTATCTGCATCGTTTCCAAATTTCGCTTCAAGAATGATAAGTTCTATACAGTCATGTAATAAAGTTAAAATGTAAAGACTTTGGCATCTACCTTGCAAAGCAAATAATGACGGATGTTACCATTAAATTTTACAGTTTTAAGGAATTTCGGTCATTTATTTATGAAAGAGTAATCTCTCTTAGAAGAGGGTGAACGACCTTAAAACAAGTGTGTGTTTCAAATTATCCTCAGGTAAAAGTTTATGATTTTACATGTATATTCTTAAATGTTTTTGTGCTGTGAACCGGTCTTATTCTGTGTGTTGTAGGAGCAGGAGGGGGGTCGACTTTATCTGTGGGTGGCCAGTGGGGACTGTGACTACGTACAGCTCTCACGCCTCGACCTGAAGGACAGCAAGCCGGAGGTCAAGGTCAGATCAAACAATTCTGATGTCTTGTATTAGGGCAATTTATAGCTGATATAAATGTATACCTGGTAAATGAGGAACAAAATCAACCCTGATATATTAAACTTGACAGCCCTATTATTTGTACTGGTATTGAAAATTTGATGAAATGAATGAATCTGTATTAGATTTTAATATATGAAAATCGAAGTGTATTTAATCATTAGTTGATATTAGAATAATGTAAAGCTAAAGAAGTTACATGAAAACTTGCTATTTAATGTTACCAAAGTTGGCTTGTTATAAGCTTGGCTTGTTATAACCCAATACTATTGACAGACTGGACTAACACTGGTTGATTGCGTTGTAGGGGGCCATGTTTCGCTATGGGCGGATCCTGGCCCTGCTGCCCATCAGTCAGGGCTTTCTATTGGTCGGTACACAGATGTGTAAGGTGTGGCTGTACGACACGGTCAGACAGGAGTTCCTCCACTGTACCTCACTGCTGCCTGACGCTGTACTCTGTATGCTTAATGTCAGCATGTAAGTGCCCTCTATACTGTAGATTCCTAATAAAACGCGAGGAATTAATATCCACGTAAAATCGCGAGAAGCACCCTTTGCGGATTTTAAAATCTCGCCATTATTATATGAGAGAGTTCAGAACTATAAGAAATAAGGAGAAAAGTTCCACGTTCGCGATTTTATATTCTCGCGATTTGATACAAACCAGCGGGATTGCGGAATTAAGTACTCGCGTAATATAAGGAATTTACAGTATACATTGTATACGATAAAGGGACTTGTTTCTTTGCTTCCAATTAGAAAAATGAGTACATGTATGACAGAGCTCTTATTAGTTTTGCGTTTTGTTACACAGTCATATAATGTGGATTTTCCTATTAAAGCCAATGGTTATTTCTATTTCAGACCCAGGAAGGACAATCTGATATTTGTAGGCCTTGCCAATGGCACACTGGCAGTTTTCCCACAATCTGATTTACTTTATGTAAGTTTAATTTTGTTATCTAGAGGGTATCTGAATGCATTACCTGATGTATACGTTCAGTTTAAAAAGTACAATACTTTATGTTCTGATATATGGAATGGATTCAACAACATTTAAAAATTGAAATGAAGCTTATTCATTTATAGGGTTCCTTAGATGTACAGTAGAGAAAAGGCCTCTGTTTTGTAATGTTTATATACTAAACAGATTTGGATGAACTAATGAAATGACCATATTCCATGTACCCAGGTCATAAATGTTAAAAAACTTTCTATGGGATCTTTATACTTTTATATTGTGTATTTCAGGAACCCAATGCCACCCCCATGTACTTGTCTCCAGGGAAGAAGCATGAGGCAGTGCGGTGCCTGGAGGCCCACCCCCGGACCAGGCGGGTCTACAGCTCCTGTGGCTCCAAGATCGTGGTGCTGAGTGTCCGTAAAGGAATAGCCCTGGAGAAGATCCTGGAAACCAGGAAAGAAGGGTAGGACAGACAAAATGATTTATATCAAATGTATTGGATAACAAATGTACACTTGATTTAGTAAGACAATGATATGTTAAATGTTAAATAAATGTGATAGGCAACCTTGTGGAAGGCTGGACATTGTTTAAAATTAATATTAAGTTGATGTATGGTGAAAACATTTGCCATACAGTTCACAAGCTGTGCCTATCATTAGTTCGATATTGTTTTGATGTTATACATTAACACCCCATATGTATTTATACCCCCGCTCCGAAGAAGAAGGGGTATACTGTTTTACCCATGTGTGTCTGTCTGTCCGTCCGTCTGTCTGTCCATCTGTCCATCTGTCTGTCTGTCCGTCCGTAACAAAAATTTCTGTCGCATTTATCTCAGCAACTATTTATCGCAGATGCTTGAAATTTTAACACAGTGTTTGTTAAGGCATGCCATATCGTGGGATATATTTTTGTACCAATCGGACGTCAACTTCCTGTTAAATGACGACTTTGCTTATTTTTTAACCAAAATTTTCAAACAAATTTTCGTCAAAGATTTCTCAGCAACTGTTTATCGCAGATGCTTGAAATTTTTACACAGTATTTGTATAGGCATGCCATATCGTGGGATATATTTTTGTACCAATCAGACGTCAACTTCCTGTTAAATGACGACTTTGTTTATTTTTAGCAAAACTTTTCAAACAAATTTCCGTCAAAGAATTCTCAGCAACTGTTTACCGCAGATGCTTGAAATTTTTACACAGAATTTGTATAGGCATGCTATATCGTGGGATATATTTTTGTACCAATCAGACGTCAACTTCCTGTTTAATGACAACTTTGTTTATTTTTAGCAAAACTTTTCAAACAAATTTCTGTCAAAGAATTCTCAGCAACTGTTTATCGCAGATGCTTGAAATTTTTACACAGTATTTGTATAGGCATGCTATATCATGGGATGTATTTTTGTACCAATCGGACGTCAACTTCCTGTTAAATGATGACTTTGTTTATTTTTAGCCAAAATTTTCAAACAAATTTTCATCAAAGATTTCTCAGCAGCTATTTTTGGAGATGCTTGAAATTTGTACACAGTGTTTGTTTAGGCATGCCATATTGTGGGATATATTTTTGTATCAATCAGATGTCAACTTCCTGTTAAATAATGACTTTGTTTATTTTTAGCCAAAATATTCAAACAAATTTTCGTCAAAGATTTCTCAGCAGCTATTTATCGTAGATGCTTGAAATTTGTACACAGTGTTTGTTTAGGCATGCCATATTGTGGGATATATTTTTGTATCAATCAGATGTCAACTTCCTGTTAAATAATGACTTTGTTTATTTTTAGCCAAAATATTCAAACAAATTTTCGTCAAAGATTTCTCAGCAGCTATTTATCGGAGATGCTTGAAATTTTTACACAGTGTTTGTTAAGGCATGCCATATTGTGGGATATATTTTTTTACCAATCGGACGTCATCTTCCTGTTAAATGAGTACTTTGTTTATTTTAGCCAAAATTTTCAAACAAATTTTCCTCAAAGATTTCTCAGCAGCTATTTATCGCAGATGCTTGAAATTTTAACACACTATTTGTTTAGGCATGCCATATTGTGGGATATATTTCTGTACCAATCGGATGCCAGCTTTCTGTTAAATGTCGACTTTGCTTATTTTGCATATTCACATCAGAGCGGGGGTATCACTAGTGAGCATTGGCTCACAGATATCTTGTTGTATTTGACATTGTAGTCCCCGATCAGTGCCGATCTATGGTCTGTGTGTCAGCAACAAGTCCCAGGTGTTTGTCTGTCACAAAGGTCAACCTGTCATCCAGGTGTGGGACATCACCAAGGAAATGCTCAAGGCCCAGATTGATGTCTCCTCACTGGTCGGGTAAGTACCAGTGTCAGGATTCTACATGTATAATTCAAGGAAATTCTGTGTATCAATTTTATTTGATTATTGTGGTACATTCATTTTGTCTTTCATGCTACTTCATGTTTCTGTATCATGTAGTTTCTGTTGAACACACAAGAAGAGAACCTACTTTTAGGGTCTTCTATCTAACCTTTTATCAGCCAGACTCTTTACAAATGATATTATGGTATTAAATGATTATCAAAATTAATAGATGTGAAAAAGGAATATCTTTGCTCAGATAAATGATATTGCAACGTTAAGATAATCGGATAACCACTTTTTCACTTCAATGTATCTCTCTGTTAGATGCATGGCCTTTTTTATTACTGGTATATACAATCATGTACAAGTCCTGAGGATATACTGGTAATACAGTTTAAGCACTTTGTTGACAGACTGAAGTCCACACAGTGTAGGCTTACTGCCCTTTATCTTCAAGAAAACCACGGAATTGCAGCAATGAATCATGGGATATTATGGGCAGGAACAGGAGATGGTAGAATTGTTTTGATTGACAGCAAGTCTGGAACAACCATCGCCTCAACTCACAGATACTGTGGACCGATCCGAGCACTCAAATCTAGCGCATGTAAAAGTAAGCCTTCAATTAGTCGCATTAATCTTATATGCATAAGATTCATTGGAGAAGAGTACAGCCTTAGTTATAGCAAATGTTAGCAAATTTAAAATACAGATTTCAACTTATGCATGAATAAAAATTCTGTAGTTTTGTTAAAAAAAATGATTTAGGCAGTATACAGAGGAAAGTCATCTAAGGACAAAGATAAAGATATTTGATGTGTGTTATTATTTCAGAAAATAAACATTCGAGAGGCAACTTCTGTGGTGTGCTTAGTGGAGGTTTTGGTTACTATAACAGCCAAGAACACTTTGACAAGAAAGACAGAGGTAATTATGTAATTGGAATTTTGGTGAACTAAACTGAAGGATCATCATCCATACAACTGTCCTTCTGGAAACAAATAACATTTTTCACTCATTCTGAAAAACCACTAGCCGACATCAACCAAACTTATATCATTCCTAGGTGAAGGGGAAATCAAATTATGAAAATGAATGGATATACCATTTTTTAAAGGAACGATAGTAATAACTGAAAATAGAAGGGGGCCTATTATATGGTTGTATTTTCTCTATAGGACTTGCTCTATAAAGATAATGAATTATTTATTCCCATATTTCTGAAGGTATAAACATTTTTTTTCAGTATACATGTATTTTATACAGTGTAAACAATGTCATAAATGAAAGTTTAACATGATTATATTCTGTTATTAGAATCAATCTAAAATATTCATGTTCAGTTTTTTTCCAGTGTTAATTTGATATTATCTGTCCTTTATTTCAGACGACGATTTAGGCTGTGTTCTGTTGTGGGACCAACACTTTGCGAGGATTGCTAAAGAACTTCAGACCAGCGTACAAAGAAGGGCTGCTTTTGTGAAGGCTTTCCAAGAGGGAAAACTGAGCAAGTCTCTGGAGCCCATTCATCTGAACTCGGGACTAAGGCATGGTGAGAGCGAAGAATCCTTGCAGAATTTTGAACAATGTACACAGGAAGTGTCTGAAGAGGAGAGCCCAGAAAATCCTCAATGTCAAAATGAGGCAGAGCAATCCCTGCAAGAAAATGAAATGTTTGATTCACTTTGAAAGAGAGTACATGTATTGTTAGGCCTTGTTTGGACAGCATGTTTCCTCTGTCTTAGGCATGTCTTCAAACCAATGTTTCATATGAATTTTCAGAACAGTTAAACAGCATTTTCTGTGTAAGTTCACATACAGTACTTCTGTTAATTATATATACATGTACATGTAACAGTTGTAAGTTAAACAATGTATTCCTATGTAAAGACTATTCATTGCCGTATGAGATTATTAATAATATTCGTCATGGATTATTAACCATTTGCATGCATGTTGTATGTGATGATAAAGTGACATAGTGAAAATTTAAATTTTAGAAAGTTGTGATATACCAAAATCAATTATCGTGAAACTGGATGAAAAAAAAATATCAGAGTACCGGTATACTCTTGAATAATACTATTCATATATTCAGAATATTATACTAGAATAATAGGTAAGACATTCTCAAAGGACTATACACTGCAGCAGCATGACATTTCTCTGTCATTTTTACCAGCGTTTTGTTTGCATATCTCTGTGGTCTTCAATTTACATCTTTCCATACTTTAATCAACAACTTAATTTGCCAATTACCAGAGATAAACTGGCTGCAGGGATTATTTTTTTCAACCAAGATGTAGATTATATGGAAAATTAAATGAACAATTGTAGGGGTCATTTGAGGACTGGCTCACAGCGAGAAATCTTTCCGACGACGAGGCTCTCTCGAACCTCACGGAAATTTCTTCAATGCAGATAAGTTGGTTTCCAGACAATATGTTGTACATGTTTATGCAATATGCAGTGATACAAATGTATTTTATAGAGAAAGAGAGAGAGAGAAACCCTTGGATTTGTTTTACATAGCATGTAATGCCACTGAAGTTCTCCTCCTTCAAAAAGTGTGATTTTTGTTGTACATGCAGATCATCTTTGAAAATCCTTAATCAAAAATTGAGTTTCTATTGTACTAGTGCTTACACAATTGTTTTTGTCTTTGTTGTTGCTTTTGCATTGATTTTTTTTAAATATGATTTTTAAATGTATCAATCCTACCAACATTTTTCTTCTAATTTTGATGAGAAATTGTCTTACTTTAAATGATTAATGTGCAATCAAAAGTGCAATACATTTATTTATACATGTATTAAATGAACAGTTTTAACATTGTTATGTATATTATATAGAGTATCAGTAAATGAACTGATAATGTGATATTAATGCTATATAGTCCCAAATATTTTATTTTTAATTTTACCATTAAAAATATCAATAACATTGAGTTTTACTTTTTATTGTAGTGAGAGGCACATAGACTATATGCTTTTAAAAATCTATCAAATGACCAGTATAAACCCACTTGGGTAATACTTGCAAATAAACATAATATGACTTGATTGGTAGTCTACTGAAATCTGCCAAAAATTGCATTAAGGTAGCTCACTACACTACGAAATAGTTTCTCAAATCAGCAGAAAATAACTTGGTTATGAAAGACAGCATTATGCCTCGGAAGCATGCAAGTCAAAAAGGCAAAGAAAATTTGCAATTTTCGAAAAAAAAATTGATTTAAACGTGATCTGCAGTTCAGAAGCCAGATACTGTAACCTCTGAACTATGACGATACAATTTAACGAAACAATTAAATAGCTATCTTGTGACATAGTGTCGTAAAAGGTCTTGATGTAGTGAGGTACCAGGTACTTATAAGTATAAGCTTCTAAAATGAGAAATAAAACAGATATGATCATATTATTCTAACATGTAATAAATACCATAATGTACATTCAATGAGTATGCAGATTATATAATATCAAATAGAAAGTTAACTACAAGTCGATTTGATACTGTGTAGAGGGAATTATTCATCACCGTCTTATTTCCGCTCCTTTCATCCTCGTCAGCAGGCAAATTTAAGACTGGGTGAATTCCGATGGCTCAATTTATATCTCTTTAATCAAAACTGTGTCTGGGCGAAATCAACTGTTAGAAAAGGTAGAAGGGCTAAAAATACACTGGGCAAAAATAACCCTGTATACAGTATTCTACATTTTCTTGACAGGTTGTTAGAATCAGTACAGCTATCTTCTTATTACATGTGGTACATGTATATGTATTTCTGATTACCGGTAGGTATCTCAAACATCATTGGATGGGAGTCTCTCTGTGTTAGTCCAAGCTAGTAACAATGAATGAAAAATCCTCAACAAAGAACACAATCCCAGCTCAAACTGTTTTCATATAACAAATGATCTGTGTCGCGCTTTTGTCTGAAAATTGTTCTGAATATGTTAAACAAGCAGATCCTCGGGAGTAACGAGGAGTAGATTATCGGGCGCCTCACTCATGTCTGGGACAGGGACGGAGGGGTAGGTAGGGAGCTCCCAAACTTGTCGCAGTGAGCAGCATTTTTGGCATGGAACAGGGCCTGCAAGTAGAAAAACAATACAATTAGAGATGTTTAATCATTTGCCTAACAATTTTGAAAGCAGTTTTTAAAAGTTACAAGAATGCATACAAGAACAGCTTGATTTTAATCTGAATCGTGTAGATTTCAATCTCCCCCATTTCAGTATGAAAAGCAATCGGTTTTTATTATACGTGTGTATTGATATAGCCATAACACCAGATAGGCAGACTGGAGAGTTACCTACCATTTATCTATGCATTTATCTATGTTATGGTCACAGCCATAACACTGGATGGATAGATGGGAGAAGTACTTAACACGTTATCTATGTAATGATCACAGCCGTTACACCAGACGGACAGATCGGAGAAGTACCTACCACATTGTCTATGTAATGGTCACAGCCATAGCACCAGACGGACAGATCGGAGAAGCTGAGACACATCAGGTGTTCCTCCATCACCCCGTGCATCAACATGTGTTCATTGACAAAGCGGCTACAGAAAACCTGTAACAGTCATTACACACTAGAGTTATTTTTCTTTGAATGGACAATTTAGCAATATCTGATTGCTCACTAGATTCAGACATATTATCAGTGTTTTCTTTAGTTGATCATTTTGTTGTCCACTATCAAGTTGAAATTTTGACAAAAGCTAGACAGGTGATTAATGATAAGATCTGAAGGAGAATACAAGATCTAAAGATATGAATCTGGCTTCATCGAAATATGGGGGATGTGTTTGTCAGGGTTATTTGTCGTTGATTACTCTAGGATCCCATTTCGTTAGAATTTGAGTAAAAAGTACAATAGGTAAGTACTGATATGAGTTTAGACTCCATTGAAGAAGTCGTACCTTATAACAGACCAAGCAGATCCAGTTCTCTGTGACATCCCCACACTCCTCACAGGGGGCACCTGTATCAATCCGACCACTGGGGACAGGGGTCACTGAATCTAGGTGGGCGCACCAGGGGAGGGGGGTCACAGCAAACATTTGGGTGTGTCCCTGTCCATATAAAGTATCAAGTGTTATATGCATCTATAATACTTCTGATTACAAAATTATTCATTTATAATTGATAAAAATCAAATATTGACATTGCGATAACACTAGAGAATCTCATGCATTTCTCATGTACATGAAAAAATTAAGGTTTTCTGTAATAACAGATAAGAAGACCTTCAGAATTAACTCATTAACTTCTTTTTAATGATCTTCGATCCTCAGCAACGTTCAATAACTCTAAATTATTCGGGATTTTTTTATTCATACCATATATCTGCTTTTTATATTGACAAATTTAATTAGTCTTGTTATGTTAATATAAGGATCAGGTATTCAAATAACTGCTTGGCTTAGTGGCTCCAGTGAGACCCAGGTAAATGGGTTCCAGCCACCGATACATTAAAAATAAAAAAATCACCAGTTTGGGCCTGATGGAAAAACTTTTCATAAATGTGTGGAGGAAAATAAAAAGAGAAGACTTTCAATTAAATAAAAGTTTATGGATACCAGTTATACTGTTTATACATTCATGATAAAAGCAACAAGGAAATTCCCTCCCTCATCCTATCCCTTTAATTGTCTTCAACTATTTTTCTCCTCAATTCGTAATTTCCTTCTTTTTGTCTTTCACCTGCAGTTCTTTGTTGTTTCAGATGCCTGTCTAAATTGTTTATTTGCCTAACATGAGGCAGTTATTTCAAATTAATAAACAGGTTCACCATTGGCTAATCTTCTAAATAAAAATCACTGGAAGCCATGGGTAAAAAAGTCATTTTTGAAAGCGTTCACCGCCATTCTACCCTACTTTCATGATAATGACGGACTGAAACTTTAATTCAAATTCCTATGATTCAGTAATTAAACTCAGCTTAAATGAATGTGAAAATCAGTAAGTGTATATTTGTGGAAAAACTCCATTTCCAAATTTCCTTGTGTAAATCTGTAAGCTGATACCTGGGTTTCTAACTGTTTGAGAACATCATTGGCTGACAAAGGGGTGGCGTCTGAGGGCTGTCTCCCTCCCTCTGCTCTCCGTACCTCCCCTCCTTTCGCACAGAGAGAACCTGGATCCTCTCCCTCAACAGTGTGTTTTTTACCACCTTCTCCTTTTGTTACAGGGTTATCTGCCCCTTTAGTGCTTGCCTCCATGGGTTCTTTCATTTCATCCATGATTTCTTTAGAACTTTTCTCTGAAACAAAATTAAAGATGGCATAAATGGAAAATAATTTATACAAATGAAAGCTACTGGTGTTAAGAACATTCGTTTTAATGGTGCACAATCTAACAGATTAGAATAGCGTATGTACACATATGTACAGGTAAAAGTCTTAAATATTTCACTTTCAATTATAACAATTGTCAGCTTCATAACCCCCCCCCCCCCCCCCCCCAAAAAAAAAAAAAAAATAAAAGCATCACTAAATTAGCAATTAACCTGAAGCTAATCTAAAGTATATTACAATTTGTACAACTGAACGTACAGTTGAAACAATATTTTACAGAGAGTGCCAACAAGCACCTGCCACACATCCATATACACCTGTAACACACTCATACACACCTGTAACACACCTATACACACCTGAGCTTCCATCACTATTCTGGATCACTACATCTTCTCTGGGATTGCTGCTATCTTCTGTCACTGCAATATTAAACCAATACTCAAGTACCTTTTTCTTAATCAGGAAAAGGTAATAATGTAGTAGCAGGAAGCCTATCTAAAGCCCCTTTTCCCTAAACTGTACACAGCCTGAGAAACAACCAGACTTGCTTATCATGTATGGTATAAACCTTAGGGTACAGAATTACGCACAAAATTCACCTTATTTTCAAAATAAATGAATTGTCTCTCAGAAACTGCGCCGTTGGAAAGGGACTTCAGGTACAGCAAGGAGATAATCAGCAGATAATGGTACAGGTCCTTTAGGTCTATACCCTTAATTTCTGAGAAATTAAATCATATCTGCTGCCAGATGCCTGGTTCATCTCTTATTCTCATTCATTCATTCATATCCCAAGACGACCCTAGCTTAGATGTGCATTGTGTTAGACAAAAAAATATCATATTGATGCTGCATTGTCCAGTGATCCTATAAAAGATATATACGCATCAGCACTGAATGTGGTTGCACAGAACAAACAACATTATTTTTTGTAGAAATGTACTTTGCCCCATCTGGGGGTTTTTTCGCCAGCAGATATACCATCATTAACTGTGACAGCACTCATCAAATTTTTATTGAAACTTCAAAGCAGACACAAGTTGAATTAACAAATTGTTTTATCTTGATTACATCTTAAATCTCTGTCCAACATAACTACCAGTAAACATCCTTTCTACCCCAAGACATAATCATCTGATGGTGAAGCAGCACCAAGAATTTTCCGGTTATGACAGTAGCTGTCACGTACATGCATTCACAGGGTAAAATGCAATTATACACAAGCTTTCTGTTAGATTCAAAATGTCAAACAAAATCTGTAATGAGCAGTTAATGTTTTATTCCTGTAAGCATTGAAAAACAATGTTGAAAACAGTCAGTGTTTTGATTCTATGATACTGTCATACTCACTGCGTGCTCATGAATTATAGCTGAGATTTTGATCTCAACTTAAATATCTAAATATCATGGTTTCCCTATATATACCTTACATTTTTAACAATATAACAATGTTGCTTAATACAAGTCTTACGAACATTAAAAAAAATCAAAATCAGCTTGGGAAATATTGTATTTCTTAGGTAACTCAACTTGGTGAATATTGTACTTCTCGGGTAACTCGACTTAGTGAATATTGTTCTTCTCGGGTAACTTGACTCTGTGAATATTGTACTTCTCGGGTAACTCAGCTTAGTGAATATTGTATTTCTTGGGTAACTCGACTCGGTGAATATTGTACTTCTTGGGTAACTCCCCTCGGTGAATATTGTACTTCTCAGGTAACTCGACTCGGGGAATATTGTACTTCTCGGGTAACTCAACTTAGTGAATATTGTACTTTTCGGGCAACTCGACTTAGTGAATATAGTACTTCTTTGGTAACTCGACTTAGTGAATATTGTACTTCTTGGGTAACTCGCCTCGGTGAATATTGTACTTCTCGGGTAACTACTTGACTTAGTGAATATTGTATTTCTTGAATGACCCAACTCAGTGAATATTGTACTTCTCGGGTAACTCGACTTGGTGAATATTGTACTTCTTGGGTAACTCGACTCAGTGAATGTTGTAATTCTCAGGTAACTCGACTCGGTGAATATTGTACTTCTCGGGTAACTCGACTTGGTGAATATTGTACTTCTCGGGTAACTCAGCTTAGTGAATATTGTATTTCTTGGGTAACTCGACTCAGTGAATATTGTACTTCTCGGGTAACTCGCCTCTGTGAATATTGTACTTCTCAGGTAACTTGACTCGGTGAATATTGTACTTCTCGGGTAACTCGACTTAGTGAATATAGTACTTCTTTGGTAACTTGACTTGGTGAATATTGTACTTCTCGGGTAACTTGCCTCGGTGAATATTGTACTTCTCAGTTAACTACTTGACTTAGTGAATATTGTATTTCTTTGGTGACCCGATTCAGTGAATATTGTACTTCTCGGGTAACTCGACTCGGTGAATATTGTACTTCTTGGGTAACTCGACTCAGTGAATGTTGTAATTCTCAGGTAACTCGACTCAGTGAATATTGTACTTCTCGGGTAACTCGACTCGGTGAATATTGTACTTCTCGGGTAACTCAGCTTAGTGAATATTGTATTTCTTGGGTAACTCGACTCGGTGAATATTGTACTTCTCGGGTAACTCGCCTCTGTGAATATTGTACTTCTCAGGTAACTTGACTCGGTGAATATTGTACTTCTCGGGTAACTTGACTCGGTGAATATTGTACTTCTCGGGTAACTCAGCTTAGTGAATATTGTATTTCTTGGGTAACTCGACTAGGTGAATATTGTACTTCTCGGGTAACTCGCCTCTGTGAATATTGTACTTCTCAGGTAACTTGACTCGGTGAATATTGTACTTCTCGGGTAACTCGACTTAGTGAATATTGTACTTCTTGGGCAACTCGACTTAGTGAATATAGTACTTCTTTGGTAACTCGACTTGGTGAATATTGTACTTCTCGGGTAACTTGTCTCGGTGAATATTGTACTTCTCAGGTAACTACTTGACTTAGTGAATATTGTACTTCTCAGGTAACTCGACTTAGTGAATATTGTACTTCTCAGGTAACTCGACTATAATATGAATGATTGTACTTCTTGGTTAGCTTATAATCATTGTACTGACCTCAAAACAGCAATAATTGTAAAAAATATTTTTAGCCATCATCCTGCGAATAAATCTATGCGTATGAGTTTAATTAGCGTGACCTTAACTATTGCTAGTTAGAAACAAAGAAACTCAAAGGAAGGACTTCTTAAAAGGTAAAAGTTCCTTCAGCTAAGCTTGCCAAGACACCTGTTGTGATTCTATGTAAATTCTGTCCAATTTATGATAAAAGGTCATATTTTTAACACTCCTTCAGAAAGGCTCAAAGCTACATACATGTATATAGTACATACTCTCTCTCTCTCTCTCTCTCTCTCTCTCTCTCTCTCTCTCTCTCTCTCTCTCTCTCTCTCTCTCAGAATTTCTTTAAGTTAGAGTCACCTGAACTACGCAGTTATAAAAAGGAAAATCAGAGTCTCATTTCAAAGCACCACAAAACAATTCCACTCCCATCAAGGTATTAGTCAGGGGAAAATCAACACCAATATTAAAACTTTTTTAAAAATTAATATCATCTTTACGGCACAAAGCAGCAGATAGTTTAATATCCTTAATTGACTCTTGCTTCTTTTGGCTTTAAAACAGTTTTTCCTCTTTCATTTTACATTGAGGAAAATCAATTGGAATTTCCAATGTAAAATTCAACGTTCTCATTTAATTATATCCTGTGGGTTTAAGTATTGCACATCATGGTATTTGATTACAATCTTGATGATTATAAAAATTCTCATATAAAATAAATGTTGTAAAATGTTACTTAATGTTACGCAATTTTAAAAAAAAAAAGATCCATTATTTCATATTAACAAGTAGCTCTCCTTTAAATATTTCTTAATCAAAAAAAAAAAAAAAATTTAAAATGCTGGGTTTTTTTTTTTTGCAAGTTCAATGAGTTCAATGAATATAACATATCTTGCATTTCATTGTAACTGTATAAAACACAAATTAAGCATCTAATTTTTTTCAAAAACAATACAAGTTTTTTCATAGAAACAAAGGGAGATAACTGCAGTAGAGAAGTTACCTTGAATATCTGTTAGTTTCTTTGCCAACTCATTCATCTTCTCCTCATCTTCTTCATCTTCCATGGTCCTCTGACTGAAATAAAGTCAAATTGTCACAATAAGAACAGTGTAAACATGTTGTTGAAATAAATTTCTATCATACTGTATAATATTAAATGGATATTTCAGCCATTTAGGTGATTGAATTGTATAGCTTTCTATATTAGTAAGACTAAACTGATATTAACAATATGTTACAAGGTCAATGGTGTGAAAATAAACACTAAATGTGTTAAGACGATGCCAAAGTTCCAACAAACAAATGACACCTTTGCCTTCTCTCATGACAATTTGACCCACTGGGATTTCATGTATTGATCAAGTATGAATTTTTTCTGCATACTTATAAGTTCAAAAGGTAATGGTCATTGACTGATTAGACAGACAAGCCAAACAGAAAGTTCACTGAGAGAGGATTTCTTGGATTTAAATTTAAATAATAATTATCGCCATTTTAGGTAACGCAAGGTTACCATAAGCAATGATTATTTTGTTTTTAATTTCCAGCAGTTTCATGCAAAACCAAATTGAACTTATTTAATTTGGACTCATCAGTTTGATTATGCAGTATTTTTCCATCATGAAAATAATCAGAGAGACCCTTTCAGACATAACATTAAAAGCTTCGCTAAAATTTCATTAGAGCCGGAACTTGTACAATTTCTTTCCATGGAACATTGTGCAATTTCTAAGGATTTATTAACCACTCCATTAACCATGAAAATTTCTGCGACATTCTTCAGATCAAAACAAGTAATTGGCCTTCTCATGATATGTTCAGAAACAAGAATCGGACCAATTTTTCAATCTCCTTGACACAGACTAGAAATTACTCTATTGAGTACCATTTTCTATTCATTCCAGTGAAATTATTTTTTTTTATGTCTTTTGATTCTTTGTGGAATCGGCTGATGCTTGTTTTCTGTCATTCTTTTCTTCCTATTGCTGATTGCTTCAGCATAAGATTAAATTAATCCGATGGACTAATATCATCCACCGTGTAATCTATATGGGTATTTCTCATTTTGCACTGATTTGCTGCGCCTTTATGAAGACCTTAAAAAATCTTCCCAACAGACCTCTAACCTTGGTCGTTGATTGACACAAAATCATACATCTCTGTGTTTTAATACGTATCACGGAGGCCAGTGGCTTTTTGCTTGGACCGCTAGAGACGAAAGATGAGGAGATTGCACTCACAAATTGACTCTGGACGCAAAAATCCTAGCAACACATTAAAGTGCCTGTCACTCTTTCACTTCTCTTGTCAATTATTTACTTTTCATCATACCATTTTGTTCCTATATTGCACCCCTAGAGGCCTGGAAGGCATGGATATTTTGATGGTAAGACCAACTTTTCAATTTTATAAGTCAAACAAATTAAGAAGCAATGTAGTCACTGTTGAGAACTAATACCAATTATTCAAGGCGGCCAACTTTTAAGTTTTCTTTGCACATATATTTGCAAATTCAAGTAAAATACAGAGTATATATAATATATACCTTTGGTGAAATTGTTACTTACCATCATTCTATTAAATTGAACACTATAAACAAGATATAGTTTTTTACACTGGATAGTAGAAATAATATTACTTAGCCTAATCAAATATTACAATTTGAGGAAAATCATTATGATAATTGAAGTATTTTTCTTATCTATTTCGAAGTGTTGAAAGAATATTTTGAGATGACTCCTAAAAAGAACCAGATGGCAGATTATCTTAAAATTTCACAAATTTACTAGAATTGGTGTAATTTATGTATGGTAAAATAATAAAGAGTTTTGCTATTGTAGTTTTTACACAAAAAAACCCAAACTGGCCTCCTTAACTTCGCATTCTTTTCAAATCATCAGCTGCTGCAGTAAATTTTGTAGTTTTGTACTGAACATGTAATATATAAGACACAAGTCATTGATAGAAAGTTTATGTTTTTTGAAAATTCTTCTTTATTCATGATTTAAACTTTCAAGGTCAATGTACACTCCTTACCTGATTAGCAAGTAGCTTCATGGTAATTTCTGGGCAAGATTAAGTCAAGGGGAAAGATTTAATTATTGGTCCAAAAGTGGATTTCAAAGAGATAGAATTTAGGTTCAAGGTCTCTGCACACCCTTTACACACAAACACTTTTAATGTTAAGTAAATTAATGTATGAGCCACATAGAATAAAGTGGAATTATAGTATTGGTCCAGCCAAGGACTTTATAAAGAGTCCAGATAACATATCCTTAAACCAAAGGTTCCTTTGTGAAGTATGAAATACATGACTGGGGCAAGGGGGGAGAACATATATTATTATCAGGAGAATAGGATTTTACACAGTTTCAAACTTAAGGTCTGCTGTACCTTTAACCTTGAAATCAGCAACTTGGTTCAAGGTCACTGCATGCCCATTATATAAAGAATACTCCTTGGGTGAAGTATTATCAAGATTTGACCAAGAGGAGAGAAATATGCTATGAAAGAGTAATGATGGATAAACTGACAGATGGATGGACAGACAAATATCTGGAAGGGTAAAAATTACCACAGATCAGGGCCCTTGAAAATTGTAGACAAGATACAAGTTATGCCAATAATGTTGTGTCCACCTTTTAATAGCTCTAAATGTATGATCCTCATGTGGGAATCCGTCTGTTTCATATTGTTTTCATTCACAGAATGGATAGGGAAGCTGTGTTTTAGGCCATTTGCTTTGGTACACTCTAATTGTGATGGAAAGCTCTTAACTTGCTTCCTTAAATCACTGGATCTCACTTTCCTGGGCCCCACTGATGTAAATCAAGGTTAGACAGTCATTCATTATTTAGTTTAACAAGCAGGAGTGAAAATGTGAAACTGCCACAAAACTGAAACAGTCGGAAAACTTTCAAAGACAGTCTGATCTAATGATACAGACTCATGTCACTTCAACTTCTCTACTGTTTAATGGAAAAATACTCAAACATTTAGTCACTGAAAAGAAACTGAAAGAGAATTGATGTGCCAACTGCAGATTGTACAGTCAGATGTTTCTGGGTGCTAATTCAATCTAAAATACACATGTACCAGAAGTCATACAATTCTGTTTTATAAAAATGACAGACAGAAATTCACACCATTGAATTTGTCAAATTCTTGATTAATATACTGTTATTATTTTATACTCTTAGATTATCACTCTAAACACTTAAAAATACATATAAAACCAGAATTCTGTTACTTCTGTGAGAGTATATGAGAGCATGGTTCATGACTATAACTAAAGAAAGTTTTATATGTATAGACAAACATTCTGAACTGTTAAAATCGATCAAGATGATATATCAGTCACAATCCTAAAATGTTTCCATTCTTCTCAAATTCTACATTTAATCTGGTATTGAAGGTCCCATTTGATGTTGATCACTTTTATACTAAGATAAGATGTCTCATTTTTCTGAAGAAATATTGACTACAGCTGTACTGAAGGATATATATCACAACCATTTGTTTTTCCCGGTGATCGAAGCATCAATCTTTCATTATATGATAACACTGATAATGTTTCGTAATCACTCATGTCAATTTAAGGATGATCTATATATAAGTTAATCAAACGCTGATATTCCAAACACTGAGACAAGATTTCCCTCCAAAAATGAGATAGATTTCTTTATATATATGTACTCATGGGTTCAAATGTCCATAATACATATATCACTTTAACATTTTCAACATAAATAAGATGTGGTCAAGCTTGTGGGACTTAGAGATGCAAAAATAATATGTCTGAGTTTACTGGCTTTCAGGTCATAGAGTTCTAAATAGAATCTATACAAATCATTTAAATCAAAATAAATGTATACCCCTTCACATCACTGGTACTTGAAATGTTTAACCAGAGCCAGATCAGCAGACGTCAACATGATTCATTGCATTTGATGTGAAGAGAGAACATAACATGTATCATGCTTATAGCACCAATCTAGCAAACAATCGGGGGATTTCATTTGTAGTCCAAAGTACTGAACCAACTACTGTACCCCTTTTCAAAATGGCAAATTAATTAAAATTTTATAAAGACAACACCATGATGATATTTGTACAAGATAAAATATAACAAAACCAAATCATGTTTTTTGAAGCCAATTGCCTCCTGAACTTGAACAAAATAAGTATCCTTCCAACAATTTTTAAGCAATATATTCCAACTGACTGTCCCATGATTAATGAACTACAACTTAATTAGCAGAAAAAATCAAATGATGTACTGTCTGCTGTTAGGTATATTGCTTACCAAGAAACCTTATTACATGTACAAATAAAATCAAGGGATCAGGAAATTATATTATTAAGGAAGATTAACCTGATACGCAGTTTTTTTTATCAGCAGTTTGGATTGATGACTGAGATCCCTACAGTACAAAGCCACCCAGACTTCATTTTCATTACATACATATAACATACATTACTGCTGTAATCTTCTGACTTCATCCTCCCAGTAAAGTCTATCAGAAAGCAATTTCGATCTTACACAATGGCTGTATATATATATATATCCACTCAGACTGTAATCATTACAATGGGAATAAAGAAATAAAATTAATCTTCAAAAGCCTGGCATTAATGTATATACGTAATTTCTGCCCTTCGTTTTATTCCCTAATCTGTGGTCGCTGAGATGTGAGTGATTGGGGGGATCAGGATTTTGTAGGGATAGTGTTCACAGATAAAAAGTCAGGTGTCTAAACAGACCTGTGTTACCTCCACTTTGATGATTTCCCTCCGAGTTTGCAAGGTTCAAAATCAAAGCGCTGTACTAAAAACCAACATCTTGAGGTCAATCGTTGGTTAAATTCTGATCATGCTTAAAAGTCTGAATTTCCTCAGTTTTGCTGTACCTAGCTTCCCTTTAAATTCTTGTCAATAAAACACTTTCATGAATATGTACTTAAAATTATCTTGCTGAAGGTTTTTAATTGTGTGGTGCTTTCAACTGTAAATGTCCCTTTTATTGTAGCTTAAGAGAAAAATTCCTTAAGTTTTACTACATTAAACCTCCTGTCTTTAAATTAATGTAATGTAAGAGATTTGTGCAATTTAGATAAATAGTATTAGGAATGCTTTTGTTTTCAGAAAACTCCAAGTATAAACTTGCTTTTTTTCAACTGACCCGTTCATATGTGTATAAACATGTGTATATTAATCTTGTATATGTGTATATTTACAATATAGATCTATATCTACCAAGTGTAATATTCCCTCTATTTCTTAAGGAAACTTAAATTTTAAATTCATAACTCTCTAGAAACAGGCAAACTGAAATCTACACACCCCGTTTATGATTGGTCAAAATCTACAGCGACTGAAACTGACGAGAAACTGACAGGACTGAAATTGACACGCCCTGTTTAACGAAAGGTCAAAACCTACAGCGACCTAAGAAATATCACGGACTGCACGAAATAATCATGATGATGTCTGAGACTCAAAGTCTCACAGGAGACGGTTTAGCCTTTTTTTTTTAAGATAATGTACCTAATATGTCATTTAATAGTAATTCAGTGAATTTTACTTACATTTCATATTCACTTTATCATTTAGATAAAAGACAGATGTTAATTTAATATAAACAATAATTTAAAATGCTTTCTTTAATGATTCATGCGGCTTATGAAGGTAGTGATCATTGCAGAAAAAAAAAAATTCTGCAATGTCGCTATCTTCCCAAATGAATCACCAAAGAAAACATTTTATTGTTTAAATGAGCTGTATACAGCTGTTGACCAATAAACAATACTATAGAGTAATTACATGGAAATAATTTTCCACTTGCAATATTAATTGTTCACTTAAACATAACCACATACTATAATGTTCAGTATTACATATTACTTATAGATATCAAACATTTCCTATGCAATAAAGGAAACCCAATCGCATGAAAGTAATCTAGGTTATTTAAATAAAAGGTAATTTACACATTTGTGTAAACTGCAAATTCTTTATTTTCTACCATACAATTGCAGTGAGGAAAAGGAAATAGTGATATGAAATAGTATTATTCCAGGTACATGTAAATACATACACCGGTACACGTACTGACAAACGTATTGATTATTTTTTTTTAAGCTTTTAAAGTCAAATTGTGTTATAGACAGCAAGGCAACACATAAAATGATTAAATTGTTCCACTTGAGTATACAAAAAACAAATACCGATAGTTTTAAATGATGAATACCGCATTTGTGCAATAGAGCTTATATTAATACATGCATATATTCAATGTACATGTATAATTAACATTAACAGTATTATAATCAAGAAATTTTATTTGAATTTTTATATTTTACAGTGATGCATCACCGAGTCTTGAAATGTATACGTAGAATTCCACATGCATTCAAGTTGATGTGTGTGATGTTTGCTCACCATAAACCATAAAAAGACACAAGAATTTGTCCATACATCATAAACACACGCTCAACAATTCATTTACATCCCCTTATAATGACGTACAGTTACTGTAATTCAACCCAAACTATAATATGGCAGGTCAATACCAAGGGAAACTCCAAGCACCTGTTTATTAGTCATGGTCGAACCTCCCATAAAGTAATTGACAATGTACACTGTATACTAGTGCGAATCAATCATTGGTCCTCCGTGATGTCTTTATAGTCTATTAAAGTACATCTTTGTTCATTCATTCTCAGCATTTTAATCCTAATGTTCTGGAGTTTGGCAGCATTATACATTCTCAATTCACTCAAAAGGTAAGGCAATTACAGATGTATTACTTTAAGCTTAATATTAAATGATTATTATTTAAAGCTTACTATTATTTGAATGATTATTTAAGAACATTTGGGACAATTCATGTAGCTAGTATTATCATGATAAAGGAAATTTTACTTAAAAAGACATTGTCAGAACTGTATCAACATTCCAAATTTCTTTTTAACATTTGATACTTGCTATTTGATAGATTTGATAACAGTATACATGTATCTAGATCCCAAAATGATGATTTAAAAACATCATATCAAATTTGGTTCAATGAATATACTTTATTCAAAGTTACCTGTAATTGGGATGTTTAAATGTTAAATTGGGATGTTAAATTCATCATAAGCTTATATATATATCTTGATGAAAGAAAAAAACCATTCATTTCTATTACACATATTAATACCTGTAATACTAGCATTAATTCAAAAATTTAGAACATTTGATATGCAAATCTGGAGAATATTTGATTACATGTGCATTAAGCTTACAATTTTCCAAGTGATTTACTGTATCTTAATTATCAGTACTACTAAATGATTCCATGCTTTCAAAGTTTATCCTAAATTTTCCCAATATCTCGATCAATAGATTGATTAAACTTCTGAAAAATTAATAAGAAAAAGCCATTGAAGTAACGATTTTTCTAATATCTAGACCTAATAAAGATTCAGAGGAAAGAGAGAGCTATTTCTCTCCTTCCTGTATTAGCATAAAATCCATTTTCAGCACAAGAGAAATTTTCATTTAATCTTCTTTCTCAAAGGACCATGCATTGAAAGCCTGTACAACAAAACTTCATTTAAAGCCATATAATTCTAATCCTCATCTTAATTTTTAAAAATTCCAATACCAGTTTTATTTGATTCACCATGATGCTAGCACTATTTTAAAACCCGCTATCACTAGTAAATTTATCTACATCGCTGGTATATACCCGCTGGTGCGCGATCTAAGTGACTGGAGAAGCCCACTTTACAGTGGTATGATAGAGGCATGAGTGTCTGCGATGCACTCACAGCTAGAGGATGCTGGGTATAAATAGGCGATTGTAGTGGTGTTCTGCAGTCTGTGTATAGTGATGCTTTGTAGTGCTTGTTAATGATCAATACTATGACAATATACAGGAGGGACATAAAAAAAATACAACCTGTAAGGTAAGAAAGATGCAACACTCAAAGGTGTGCAGTAATACTTCATAGTGTTTTACCTCCTAAGACTGCAGCATTTAGGTATTTCAAATCTTTTGAAAACCAGTTCTTAAATTTATATTTCCTAGAAGTATTAGCGGTATATGTTTTTTTCCATTGATTAAACTTCTCACTTTACCTCACAGTGAAAGTTCTCTCAACAAAACAGAATTCTCAATGATCTATAAAAATAATTACCAAATAGGTGATCAAAATACCCACTTCTACTCAGTTCCAAACTTCTTTTACCACTTAATATTTAAATATCACAAAATTTCCACATCGATTCAACTTGACTAAAGGATCACTGCATAAACCTCCTTTTAAGGATCGTTTACCAATGAACTCCCTAGTGAATTCTTCATTAGAGTCTGTCCCTTGAGTTACAGCTTCTTTAAAATTCTGCATTCAATCAAAACACATTATGAAATTTAATAATTCCATCTCCATAGAAAATAACAAAAACTATTTTTTGACAGTATCTGTCAAATTGCTTCTATACATTAATAAAACAATTTCTGTTATTATGTGTAATTTAATTGACATGCAGATTTCAGTTATATATCTTTATTCATGCTTTATCATAAGCCATTTTGGTGCATAAAAAATGTAAAAAGACAAGGAATTATCATATAAATTAAATAAAGGCTTGAGTTTCTTCATTTGACAAAATAAAAATTAAGAAAAAAAGATTGAATTCTTAACGTCTGATTATTAGTGTTATAATTACATCAATCTTAAAACCAAAACAGTTATGGGATATCTAACAACTGGTGCATCTTTTTTTTTTAACTACATGTATCACTAAATTGTTTAATTTTAAACAGACTTTGTATCAGCTGTTGAATATCAAATTAACTCCCAAAGACTCCAGAAAATCTTATTTTAATATTACCAATAAAAACAACATTTCATTCGTCTATAATGAAATATATTGAAACGGAGAATCACAATGGTAAAGGTTACATCTGAATTAGAATTGCAACTTTATGAAATTAATGCCGATTCAGATTCATGGGTCCAGGTTGCCATGGCAATTTAAATGAAAGGGGCAGGGACACTTCATAGGGAGAATTAACAATTACCAGGTATTATGTATCACAAAAATAAGTTGAATCTTTATTATCTCTATATTAAATGTTTAATCTAATGACAATTATAATATTAATGGAAATCAGCTATTCAACTATAATATAGATGATTTCCATCTGTGAATAACTTTGATTAGTTTGAAAACTAATGTAATTTTCTAAGTGTTGCAATTAACTAACAAAACTAGTTTGCATTTTATCAAAGGTATACTATAGAAGCAGAAATATTCTTTGGAGATTTAATTTCGTTATTTTCGTTGGCAGTAAAAATCAATGAAATAAAATCCAAGACGAATTTTTAACCCAAGTATTAATAAATATAGAGTTAATATATATTAACCCAACTAAAATATGGGCTTCTACAGTACTTAAGACTTGAAAAGATATATTTTGATTTATAGACTTGAAATAAGATTAGTATAAGTGACTTGATTGAAAAATGAAACCTATAATGTAATCAAAACTATAATGTAATCAAAGAGTTTACAACAATTGTAAATGGAATGGAGGATTCACTTAAATTTATTCATGGAATGTAAATTCTGTAAATTAAACAATTTTTACCCTCAAACAAACGCCCCCTCCCCAATGGACGATTTTTCAAATGGAATCTATAGAATTGATAACTGCCACCCTTTAAAGCCAACCAATGAAAATTAGGTTAACACAATCAACTCTGCCAGTGAAGAACCAAATAAAATTTTCAATCAAAGACCTTACAGATAGGTGCAGTATAACTATCAACTATCAACAGCTGTCATGGTGCAGCTATCAGACATTCAAAATTCAGAGATATAGCTTCTACTTCTTATCTCTTAAATTCAATAAACATTCATTTTTTGCAAGTATTTTATGGCCGCGAAAAAACCATTTTGAAATAAAGAATGATGCTGAGACCTGTAGAGACAAGTTGTTATAGCAGGTTTAATAATATTTTGTAATTTTCAGCTGAATCAACTCTTAAATATCTAACACAATGAATTATTCAAATTGGATTGATTGCTTGCAATTTATCTGGAGCATTGCCGGGAATAAATGAATTAAATCATTAAACCTTTGCATAAAGTAATTGTACACTTGGGTTTAACTTAACTTACATATAGAAATAGCAACAAAATGTTTTGTCGACTGCAAGTTGGTCTTGTTTTAAAACTGAACTATTTCTGTCAGAAAACTAATTATAACTAGGTTTTCATAATTTAATCATAATTCTAGAGGTTCACATTTGAGTACATATACAGTATATTTTTTTAGCAACCCTGTCCCTATAATTAAAAAGCTTCCATTGGTTATTTTCATTTGTCAAAGAGGCTCCAATTCATTATCCCCCCCCCCCCCCCCCCCCCAAAAAAATACTTGAAATTAAAAAGTAAACACAATATCATGATTTTAAAGATTTCTTACTAGCCTAATGATTTTTCCCACATCATACAGACCTAATATATAAATGCTCTTTTGCCATATTTTCTAAGTGCCGATCTGGATGCTAAACAGGTGGAACACCATTAATGCCGTTTTCCTATGTTGACCAAATATAATGCTGGATAGCAATCAACAGCGTTTGACGTGAGGAATTTTGTTGTTTACATCAAAAAGATGACGTAAATAGAGAATCACATATTAGACAACACTGACATAAATTGCCTCCCCTTATCTCTCCCTGTCGGCACAAGTTTTACCAGTTCACGAAATTCAGCCCCAATTCATTTTAAGGCTAAGATAGCAAAAAATAAATCAGTTTTATTTTCAACTAATAAATTTTATTCACATTTTAGATTTATTATAGTGACTGTAAAATGTTTATTAAGAGGTAAAAATAGATTATTTAAAAATATAAAAGAGTGGCATTCAAATTATAAACTTGTGTTACTACAAGCTTAAGCAAAATTAAATTCTGTCAGTTCAGCCCAAGTACAGTAAAACTTCTATATGCTAGCACCCCTTAAAACCAAATCCCTGGAAGTTCTACAGCACTAGCATGCCAATTTTGAAAGTGTGAACTAGCATTTTGTTACTTACGTAATTGTATGAAAAGCTTTTATTTTAATAAAAGATTTTCACATTAAAATCAGGTAATTTTTATGGCACAATATTTTTCCGGCGTAGGAAATATGACCGAGTTCTTCACTTATCAACACAGAGACTTAATATTATCAAGGACACTCTGTAATTTTCTCCTTTAAAAATGAAAATAATTATTATTGATTAAAATTAATGCATTCTGAGAGATTTCTCCCCCCCCCCCCCCCTTTTTCTAAGGTTCTGTAGTATGTACTTAGTCTGCAATATCAATACTTTAAAACATTTTATTTTGTTACCTTTGATATTGATGACCCTCCTCTCTCTCCTTAAATTCAATTCCTTTTGACAGAGTAATCTCCCTTATTCATATTGCTACGTTCATGGTAGAATCAGACATATGACATTCCCACTAGGATTTATGAGCTTGTGGGTTAACTCTTTGGCTGAATTGGTAGCTCTAGCACTGGCCTAGATTGTAAGAAGGACCCAGGTTCAAACCCGTGCAGATGCAATATCTGACTTTATTACCTAATCAAAGGGATTTTGTTGTTTTATTACAAATTAAATATTTGCGTCTATTTTAAACTGCCGGTCAATAGACTGCGATCTAGCTTAGACCGCCAATCAATAGACTTCGATCTATTGGATCGCCGGTCAATAGACTGCGATCTATTGGACCGCCGGTCAATAGACTGCGACTTATTGAACCTGCAACGTATTTCAGAACGCGGGAATGTTAATATTACATCCTTTCGATAGTTCTCAGGGAATGTATATTGCTTTACATAGACGCTGTTTTGGTTTGCAGGGAACAGCTCAGTATGATCTATTGCCCTCTGCCGTTGGCCTCGGGCAATAGATCATACTAAGCTGTTCCCTGCACCTCGGGAAAAATATTCTGGTCTATTGACTGCTCAAGCATTAAATAATTGTATACTGTTACATGTACATGTACTATGGCTAAGTTATACACCCTGTATCTATATTCTGTCTATCTGTATAGTGGCTGGGTACTATAGCTAAGTTTTACACCCTGTATCTATATTCTGTCTATCTGTATAGTGGCTGGGTATTATAGCTAAGTTTTACACCCTGTATCTATATTCTGTCTATCTGTATAGTGGCTGGGTACTATAGCTAAGTTTTACACCCTGTATCTATATTCTGTCTATCTGTATAGTGGCTGGGTACTATAGCTAAGTTTTACACCCTGTATCTATATTCCGCCTATCTTTATAGTGGCTGGGTACTATAGCTAAGTTTTACACCCTGTATCTATATTCTGTCTATCTGTATAGTGGCTTGGTACTATAGCTAAGTTTTACACCCTGTATCTATATTCCGCCTATCTATATAGTGGCTGGGTACTATAGCTAAGTTTTACACCCTGTATCTATATTCCGCCTATCTATATAGTGGCTGGGTACTATAGCTAAGTTATACACCCTGTATCTATATTCCGCCTATCTTTATAGTGGCTGGGTACTATAGCTAAGTTATACACCCTGTATCTATATTCTGTCTATCTTTATAGTGGCTGGGTACTATAGCTAAGTGTTACACCCTGTATCTATATTCTGTCTATCTGTATAGTGGCTGGGTACTATAGCTAAGTTTTACACCCTGTATCTATATTCTGTCTATCTATATAGTGGCTGGGTACTATAGCTAAGTTATACACCCTGTATCTATATTCCGCCTATCTATATAGTGGCTGGGTACTATAGCTAAGTTATACACCCTGTATCTATATTCCGCCTATCTTTATAGTGGCTGGGTACTATAGCTAAGTTATACACCCTGTATCTATATTCTGTCTATCTGTATAGTGGCTGGGTACTATAGCTAAGTTTTACACCCTGTATCTATATTCTGCCTATCTATATAGTGGCTGGGTACTATAGCTAAGTTTTACACCCTGTATCTATATTCCGCCTATCTATATAGTGGCTGGGTACTATAGCTAAGTTATACACCCTGTATCTATATTCCGCCTATCTTTATAGTGGCTGGGTACTATAGCTAAGTTATACACCCTGTATCTATATTCTGTCTATCTGTATAGTGGCTGGGTACTATAGCTAAGTTTTACACCCTGTATCTATATTCCGCCTATCTTTATAGTGGCTGGGTACTATAGCTAAGTGTTACACCCTGTATCTATATTCTGTCTATCTTTATAGTGGCTGGGTACTATAGCTAAGTTTTACACCCTGTATCTATATTCTGTCTATCTGTATAGTGGCTGGGTACTATAGCTGTTACACCCTGTATCTATATTCTATCTTTATAGTGGCTGGGTACTATAGCTAAGTTATACACCCTGTATCTATAATCTGTCTATCTGTATAGTGGCTGGGTACTATAGCTAAGTTCTATATTCTGTCTATCTTTATAGTGGCTGGGTGATCCAGCCCCTCTGATAACCATCATCTGAAATAACTCTCATATCATCTGTAAAAACATTTTTCATGTCCATTTCCTATCACCAGTAGTTAATCTTTTGTTTAAGTTCATAGATAAGCCAGCCACTAGAGCTTGTGGCTCCTCAAGACCTCACTAATTACCACAGCACTCATCAGCTGGCCTCAAATTCATAGCTTTGTAAATAGACTTACATGAGGCCCTGGCATTTGTCTGGTTGCAAATTGAATTTTAGGTCATTTCCACTTTTAATTTAGAATTCATGTCTTGAATGCTTGGAATTTTTTATTTTGCATGTGGCAAGAAAAAAAATATTCAGACACCAGACATATTGGATAAAGAATTACCAATATGCCTGATAATTGTTGGTTTTTATTTCAAATGAGATTTTTTTTTGGAAATGCATTGTTATATGAGTTTCAGTTCAGAGACTGAATCTTATAGTCAAAAAATAAGAAATGCAACATCTTATAAGCTAGGATACTGAGTATGAAGATAATGACACAGAACACAACTCTGCAGTCTGATATCACATCCAACATTACATCCTACAGGGAAGCAAACTGTGATAGGGTTACAGAGTTTAGGATAGGTATAACAAAGAATTCAGATTAGTAGTAATTGCAAGCGACACCTTATGTAACCATTGCTTGATGATGCTGCATGTTTACGAAGCCACACAGATGCACAAATCTGCCAAACATCGCACATTTTCCTGTCTCTATGAATTGTCTTCAGGGGGATTTCACAAGTTCAAGTACCTCCCGTACTTTCTTGTACATTCTTTAACATCCAATTTCTGAGTACTGCATGAGGAAGTTCACAGACCCCCTCCCCAACCTAACACATAATTCCTCAGACTTTATGAGTGATCTATTAAGGATAACAAGGTTAAAAATAAATTGCATCAATATTTATCAGCACTGAGTATATGCTGTGGTCTGACTGTTAAAGTTTTTTGCTGGTCTAGGGCTCTCATTTTATTTACTTCTTATGTTGGTGTTTATAATTTAACTTGGTTGACATTTTAAAACAAATAACAAATTCTAGGAGGGCTATAATAGCTATAAGATTTCTTTTACATAGTACATATGTTCAAATTAAATACTCTCTCTCTCTCTCTCTCTCTCTCTCTCTCTCTCTCTCTCTCAGATTTCTTTTACATAGTACAAGAATAGTATAGTGTAGTACATATGTTCAAATTAAATTCTCTCTCTCTCTCTCTCTCTCTCTCTCTTAGGTTGTCTTGATGTGCTCATATCATATAATATATCCATACTTTGTACACAATATTGCCACCCATCAGAATTATGGTTGTCTGGAGGCCCATAAAATGGCAATCATTCCATTCTGTACACTGAACAGATGCAAGATTTTGTTTAATTCTGTCTCTCAACATTGCCTGAAATTCCACACAGAGAGGTGATTGCCTGCTTTTTGCAAGCATTTTTTTCTCCCTACAATAAAGTGTCCCTGGAACCAAGCAATGGAGAGAAAACAAGAAGGTGCATACAATAGTTCCCCCACAGGAGTAGATATTTCCATAAAACAACCGATCGAGCCACATCCAGAGCCACATCCAGAAACATTGGCACGTACTGGCGGAAGCCTGAACTCTCAACAGGACCGCCATAAACTTGTAGCATACAGCAACACATTGCCCAAAAGGACTAGCACTATAGTGCAGTGTTAAGGCAGCTATAGATATAATGCTGGCATTAACGAGGCCGAGTACAGAACGAGTACGCACGCTTTCGCGCAGCGTTTCATTTGTATTGTGACGTCATCTTTTTGCTTGGTTGACGCCATGGCGTGATAGTTTCAACTGCAGATATTGTTGAAAATATCTCGTTTGATGCATAAAAATAATGTTATATTGTGGAATGAACATAAATGTCTCGAAGTATAAGCTATATTTGGGCTCGGGTCGAAAACGTGAAGAGGGTTCAGCAAGCCTAGCCTTCTGTCACGTTTTCTTAACCCGCGTAAATATAGCTTAATTCATATATTTCAAGACAGTAACCATGTACTTTATATCAGTGACCCTTAATATGTGATGTTATATATTTTCTTATTACTTAAATATGTCTGAATGTTTTAATAATACTATTTAGATCACCTTTTCCGCTTTTGTCAAATAAAAAATAGCTATTATCTGACGAATCTAAGAAATTGGGCATACAAAAATCAACTTTGATAAGACCCCTGGAACAAACCAGGAGGTAAAAGTTTTTTTTTATTTGACCATTATATGCCTTTTAGTAGTAACTTTAATATGAAGCACAGAAAAAGAAATCCCTAGGGCAGAAGTTTTGAAAAAATGTAAAAAATATGCAAAATTGATACATTTCAAGCAAAATCCCATAGGGTCCTATGTTTATGATTAACACACTTTGAGATGACCCTCTAAACAAACGGTGTGGTAAATGTCTTATATTTTAATCTTAAAATAATAATTATATCAGTAGAAATTCATGTAAAAAGTTTCATCCAAAAATCTAGGGCAGAACAAATTAGACCCGGCCTCGTTAAGCATTGAATCATTATTTTTTAAAAGAAGTTGTCTCATAGTTACTGCAAATTGGTGTGTGCATACTAATTAAATAATGCGTGCTGGCTTGTTATATATAATAATTAATATACTTTTAAAATATCTTTTTTATGATAGACCGTAATACATAGAGTATTTCAATTATATATATGATAAAATTCAAATCTCATTGTAAACCATTATTACCTAAATCATGTCTTAATGTGTACGACGCTAATGCCAAAGTTAATGTAATTATTTAATCAACTCAAAGTAATACATTTAATTCTGTACAAGTTGAATTTCATTTTTTTTTTTAAATAGCACATCTAATTTTCTAAACTTAATGCTATAGGTAATGAAATTATGAATAAATTTGATGTCTACCTATAACATTGAACAAGATATATCTTTGGAAAGTTAATTAGTGCAAACAGCTATCAAAATAATATCTAACTCCAGGTCTCTTGATGTTGTAATTGTTATATCATAATGTGAATGTCTTATTAATCATTACAAGCCACGTCTGTTAATTTTCCATTCTCTAAATAATGAATCATTAAAAAACACTTAAAATTTGTATATTGTTTCAGCTTGAGACATTTTCAAATCGATTGCATAATATAAAATGAATCAAACAAAGGGCATATTGAAATATATGAGCTCAAACCAGGAATACCAGACTGAGTATACAGTTAATGAGTTCTTTACGAATATATAAGACTCTGAGAGGTCACACTTATAATTAGCTTGCTTTGAATATCCTTATTACTAAAGTACAAGCTTTGGGATGTTTAAAGGTCAAGGTCGCATAGATATTAGCTGATACTCTGAGTAAAACATTACTTCAAATTCATGCTAGTAAAGGTCTCAGCTATTATATAGTGCTGTAATAGTCTGGGTAAAATTTAATGCTTCATACTTCTGGGTATTCCCCAGATAATGCATGATTCCAAAAAACATTGATCACCTTGCTATTCATCCTCATCAAATTCATCAAACCTGCATTATTAGACATGATAGATGCTGAATCAGTTTGTACACAAAACCTTGTTTGATGCTTAAGATGTAAAAAAAGATTATACACCAAGTCTGATCTGGGTACAACACTACCCATGAAAGCATCGATCGCCATTTAATTTTTTTTTTTTTTACATTGTGTTAATTTCAAAATGTTTAGCTAATAACGAGTGTGATCTATATCCTCCTTTAGCTCTTTTTGTGGCAAGGTTATAAGCTCCATCTCTGCTGCTTTGATGTTATTAGGTCCGTGAGGAAAGAGTGCTTACAAATACAGTGTTATGCCTTGCAGGATCTATTGATTTTCTGCATCTTTAATAATTTCCTGCAGTTTTTGATTTATCTCCAGTTGTTAGTTTGCAGTTTAATGCACTTCCTACATGCTCCTTTATGAGGACTTTTCTCAAACTCTTCTCATAAACTGGCAGTGAATCTGTCAGATGCAGAGAAATAGCATTAACAGTGCATATTAAACGAAAAATGAAAGCTGCCCACTCCGAATATATCAATGGTGAATCTTTCTGGGAAAATAAAGCAGTGAATTTATCCTTCTGTCATATTCTCATAAAACAGGCGGGCTTTGACTGCAATAAATCACTTTATTATAGTCAAGCTTTCATCATAAGGGGAAAAAAATATGCGATTTTACTCAACCACTGCTGAAACACTCTGATTATTTACAAAATAAATATGAAGTCTGTTACATAATTCAGAAATGATATTGACAATTGCGTCTGAGAGCTGAAGGTCTTTCTGGTGATTTGATGCTTTAATAACACCTTTTAGGAGAATGATGAAAACTTTGGGATTTACTTTTTCTCTTGAAGACCATCATACAGATAATGCCTCCTGAGAGATAATGCTGCAGCAAGCTAACTGAGATAATGGTATCTGTTAGATTCTAGATTATCAATTGCATTCAGAGGATTACAAGTGTAAAGGAATTAATACAAAGGCCATTCCTTAAAATCTCAAGGAACCTAATTTACATTTCTTTTAAACTTTTATATATATCTCATCAAAATAAAAAAAACCCACACATATCAAAAGAGAAAGGTAAGACAATTCAGACGTCATCATGAAGGACTGATTAATTAAGGTTCACTTAGCATGGCCTGAAAATTAGGAATTTACATTTACGGTACATAACTAGGATTTAAAATATTACTCATTGATATTTAGTACTACAGCTTGAAAAATAGAACACACCTGTGTAATTCCATTTCTACCTGCATATTTATCCAGGTAAAAAACAAAACTGTAAATCAAACTGTTAATTTTATTGGGATTTCAATTAGCAGATGCGAACATAGCTTGAAACGAAAAGCAAAGAATGATAAACATTGTGACATTCTAATGTCATACTGTCATCTACAGGTCATCTTTTTAGGGGTAGATATATTTCTACAGGGAAATTATTGAACCTTTTGTCTTTTCCAGATGAAGTCCAAGAGACAGCACTTGGAGACAACGTTTAGATAAGCAGAAGACACTGTTTTGACACTCCTTTAGAATGACCGAGAAGTTGACAACAGCAGACGTATATTTAGCATACTGTGGTGACTTATTTCTTTCTGTAAATTGATATAAGTGAGGTTGTGACTTTCACTGGAGAATACATTGAATTGTAGCTGTGACAACCGGAAAGACATCAGAGAACAGTTGGTATTCGAAGACATATATTCCGAAAAAAATTTCTATCACAACGGAGGATTAGGAAACACTAGCTAATTAGAACCGACAGGAAAATCTCTCACTGCGTAATCCCGGGGATTCTACATAAATCTCCGACACAGAGACAAAAGGCACAACGAGGGTGTCAGAGTTAAAAGAGAACAATTGCTGAGAGTTTGGTATAGGAATAAAACAACATGAGAATAAATGGCTGACTTTCAGGCCGCTTTACAAGGTATGCAAACCACTTCTAAACAAACCCACGTGTTTTCCTCTCTGCATGAGCAGATCAAGGGAGAATTATAAAGTCTGCTTTAAATACTGCATTTTTCTATTCAAAACTTCTTCACTATCTAAGAAAAAAATCAGTTTATCGAACCAACTGATGATTTGAAGGTTAAATTTGGAACCCCCCATTGAAAGCAACAGAGTGTATCTATCACGCAGCCTAAAGTTTTCAATACATCGCTCTATATCTACAATCTATGATATTTTTTCTTCGGTAAATGTAAGAACAGCATGGTACAATGTTAAATCATTCTTATGATACATATTTATCTTCAACATAAAACCAGCCATTTTTTTGAATAGATATGCTATCTAAGATTGTTAGGCTTGTGTGATTTTCAATTATTTATCAATTTCACAAATAATTCACAGTAAACTTTAATAATTTTTTTTCCTTTCTAGGTAATCAAGATGGGTTTATATAAGGTTTTACAAATCACTAAATAAGGAAAATATCAGTGGAGTAAAATACAAGGAATAAAGAAATCCTCCCATTTCTATGGGTGTTGTGAATTTGGAAAGAAAAAGAAAACTTAGAGGCTCAGCATCTGATCAATTCATGAAGAATTGATTTAAAAGATTATATGATTAAGAAAAAGTGAAAAAAAAAAAAAGCTGAGCACTCAGTTCAACATTCTTCAAAATTGATGAGCAGAGAATGCAAATATTCAAAATGCGGTCCAACAATTCTAGTTTGTGTGAAACCGTGGATGCACTTTGGTGGTGTGAGCAGGAGACCAGTTTAATTGTATTGATGGTGATTGCCATCACATTTTGTGCCATTGGAAGTTTCGGAAATCTTATCACAATCTTGGCCATCATTTTCTCCAACCTAAGAAGTAATGTGAATTGCATTTTAATCGGAAGTTTAAGCATGGGCGGATTTCTGTACTGTTCCGTGATTCTTCCTCTCCAGGCGGTTATATACTTTGAAGTACAGGACATTACCAGCGAGATTTTCTGCCGTGTGATGGCGGGGATGAGATACAGCCTAGTGGGAACAATTCTGATGAACCTGAGTGTAATAGCGTTCTACAGATTCTTGAACATTGTCCACATTAACTTGTACCACAAACTTTCCACCACCAGATCCCTGGTGATAGCCATCGCTCTTAGTTGGATATTTCCCCTCTTTTTCACGTTGCCTCCTACCCTGTCAATATGGGGGTCCTTCTCTTTCAATAAAAAAGTTCTGGCTTGTACATTCTTTGATAATGGTGAGGCCAGCCACTCAAATCGCTATGTGACAGTGACTGCTGGATTTATAGTTCCCTGTTTCTTCATTACGTTCTGCTATGCGCGGATAGGTTGCGTGGCTTACGGAAGCTCCAAACGTATTGGACAATGGAGCACCAACGCCACACAGACTAAAGCTCTGCGACTTTCCGCCATGATGTTGTGTATATTTGCCATATTTTTCGTGGGAACATTTCCGTATTTCACAGTTAATGTTTACGACAGGAACTTTGAGCAGCCTATCCATCATCTGTGGACCACGGTGCTAGGATGGCTGTCCTATTGTTTGAATCCCGTGGTGTACACCGTCATGGACCGGAATTTCCGCACCGCCTACCGGCGGTTCCTCATGGGAGACTGTGAACGGTCACCACTGCACAGACATGGGTCATTCATTCCACCACCCACACCTGTCTAGTGCTACCTGGATGACCCGCCATGGTTCTGATACTGAGATTATTATGATGTCACAGTTACTTAATTGTTGATTATGACATCATTAGATTGCTGATTTATCTGTGTCTATAAAGCTAAAATTAGTGATAACCTTGACATAGTTGCATTTTAATGAGGACAAAAAGCCTATAGCTTTTGGCTATTTTTTTTTGTACATCCTTGTATATATGGGAGTATTGTTTCAATCAAAATAGCTCACAGTGAGAATTCCCATGTGCACATAAATGAAGTCACTTGCCATGAGCCCTGAAATTATTTTCTTTGTGCATATTGACTGTTTTAATTGGTGCTAAAAAACTCATATGTTGCAATTTTGTAATGATAGTGTATTGATTCCAATATTGGTGGATCTGTTAATTGGGACAGTTGAGAATCTATTTTAGCTACAAATTTGTGCTTTTCTGTGCCACTTCTCATTGTAATATTTGCTGTTTGTATATTTTATTGATCAGTTCAATTATTTTTATGTTTTTTTAATTACAAAGACAATGATGTTGATGTTTTTGATTTTTCGGAGTGGAGGGAAGGATGAGGTGATTTGTTCCAGTATTAGTTCATGTTTAACATTCCACGTTGGAATCTGAATTGAGCATCATTAAAGAGAAATATCAAAAGTTAATATCTCTTCGTTGTTTATAACGAATTGCCCAGATTCCTGAACATTCTTACAGCTTGTTAAATTGTATGGGCTGCACGCCTTTCATTCATATTTCAGCTAGATAAGTGCAGTGCTAATACGGACTGTGGATGAAGCGCTGTGCTCAAGTTCAAGTTCAGTTTATTCACTCAGACCAAATAATTTGGTACAAGAGGAACATATATATAATACATACAAATACAAATCGTCAGAGGTACAGACAAACAGGTACATTTTCATACAGGGAAAAAATATAAATAAAAAAGAACAGACTATAGAATCACTACTTATATTAGATTTTAGTATAAAGGATCATAATAGGAAAACAGCTAAGAGGAGCAGACAGCATCAAAAATTTTTGAAATAAATACACATAATTTTCTTAGCGATTTACAATTGCAATTAGTCATGAGTTCAGAAAACTTAAAAAAATTTGGTCTTTTCCAATATTTTGTGTTTATGTATTTTTTCCTTATTTCTTCTAGCGCCGAACATTCTAAAATATAATGAAATTCATCTCCAATAAGACCTTTATTACACAAAAGACATAACCTCTCATTCAAAGGAATGTTATACCATCTGCCTGTCTCTACAGGGAAACGATGATTTGATGTACGAAATTTAATGAATTTTTTTCTTAGTTTTACAGGTAAAATATCAAGATACTTCTCAAAGCCAAAATATGGTTTTAAAATTTTATACACTTGACCTCTGGAAGAACAATTTATATCATTTGACCATATTTGCATAAATTGGTCTTTTAATCTTTGGTTTACAGTAGCAGATAACCATTCTATATTGACAAAATTATGGTTCTGCCAGACATATTGTAGCCCGCACATGTTCAAAATTCTTTGAATACAATCAATCCATGGGCTTTTACAATCGCTATTAAAATGTTGTGAAAATAAGTATCTGTACACTGTATATGCAATTTTGTTCTCGGGGCTTATTAGCATTTTCCCCCAATATGTAATTATTCTTGTATAAACATTAATATACAACGGGTAGCGCCCTGTTTCTCCATATATCATAAAATTCGGTGTTGTGCTTCTTAAATTAAGTACTGTTTTCAAAAATTTCAGATGTACACGTTCAATAATATCTAGATTTTCAAAGCCCCAAATTTCGCAGCCGTACAATAAAACTGGTAAAACAACCTTATCAAACAAATCAAATTGACAATTTACTGGTAAATTAAAATTTCTAATTTTTCTTATAACACCATACATAGCCTTTTGAGCCTGTTCACACAAATGCTTTCTTGCTTTAATAAATGAACCAGTTCTTGACAGAACGATACCCAGGTATTTGAATTCTTTAACATTTTCAATAACTTCTCCTTTATAATAAAAAAGCTTTTTCGATGTTGGACCTTTGGAGAAAACCATTATTTTTGTTTTATTAACATTGACATTAAGTTTCCATTGAGTACAATAACTATAAAATTCGTTGAGGGCGTTTTGAAGGTCTTCTGTCGATTCCGCCATTATGACGGTATCGTCAGCGTAAAATAAAATAAGTAGTTTCAAATGTAATAATAACTCGTTTTCGATTTCATTACTAATGCTTTGTAAACCAACAATATTTTTTTCCAAAAGAAAGTTTTCTAAGTCATTAATGTACAAAGAAAATAAGAAAGGGGAAAGGTTTTCTCCTTGTCTAACACCTACATTACATTCAAAAAAATTAGAAGCAATACCATTTAATTTTACTAGTGACTTTATACCCATGTACATGTTTTTAATATATCTAAAGCATTTCCCGTTAATTCCATTCAAAATAAGTTTACTCCACAGGCCGGTCCTCCATACAGTATCAAACGCCTGTTTAAAATCGATGAAAGCACAAAATAATTTCTTTTTTCTTTTCATGAAAATATCACAGAGAAATTGTAATGTCAAAATATGATCTAAAGTTGAGTAGTTTTTTCTAAACCCGGCTTGGTTTTCATAAATAAGATTTGTCTCAGTGGCGTATGCTTCCAGACGATTGGCCAAAATACTAGTGAAAAGTTTACCTAGACAACTTAAAAGAGATATCGGGCGGTAATTTTCCGGCTGAGTAGGATCCCCCTTATTTTTATAAATTGGTTTGATAATACCGATTAGCCACTCATCTGGAACGAACCCACTACAGAAAATAATATTAAAAAACTTCTTATACACTTGTAGAAAAATAGACAGAGTAGATGAAATGTGTTCATTTACAATAAGATCATACCCAGCGGCTTTACTATTTTTAAGTTTCTTAACTGCCGCAACAATTTCTTCATCAGAAATGTCACCGTTAAGAATATCGTCATACATACATGTACCAATAAAATCAGGGTTATCAATATTAGATTCATCGTTCTCACAGCCCTCATTCATATCCTTTAAAAATTGAAACATATCGTCAATGCTAACAGCACATTTTTCATCCCGTCTTGAACCATGTAAAATTTTCCAGTAGTCTTTCGGGCTAGTAGAACGCAAGTTGACAAGTTTCTTAGTAATATTTTTCTTATAATCTTTGATACAGCCATCCATTGTTCTCTTGTATTGCTTACTTAGTACCTTCAGATTTTCTTTATTATCTGTTGAATTATTTCTATTATATAGTCGTTTTGCTAAATGATATTTCCTTCTTGCTGTTCTACAAACCCGATTAAACCACGGCTTACTACTTTTTTCGTTACTAAAATTATCTACGTGTTTACTCATGCCGAACGTTTCTCTGGCTGTGTTGACAAATACAGTGCATATATCTTTTGCTATTTTGGAAATGTTATCTTTACAAATATTATCGATACAAGAGGAAAGAACGTTAAGTTCATTTTCAATTTCACACACCGCAGACATCTGAATATTATTGCGAAAATCGTCTGCTTTGTCCGCACACCAGAGTTTCACGCTTGGTTGGTTTTTACCTGGAATGTTATTTTTAGCGTCATTAATACAAATGGAAAATGAGAAAGAAATTGGATTGTGGACATCCGAGAACAAGTCACAAAAATTTTTAATATTAAAGGATTCTACAATTGCAAAGAAATTGGCACTGGCTAAAACATAATCCACAGTGCTACTATCTTTACAGGTGGTACCACCAATATTCTTATCGTTACCAACTCTGCTATTCATAATATAAATATCATTATTCTTACAGAATTCAACCAGTTTGTAACCAAAGTTATTTATAGTATGGTCTCGTACAATTCTATCTAAAGGAATCTGATAATTATCAAAAATAATAATTTGCCAAATGTGACCTTTGTAATGGACTTTATGGTTATTACATTATAAAATATGCATTATTGCATCAATAATAAACTCATTCAATGCATTTATCAGATAAAGCAAGAAAACCTTGGAACCATGCAACAAAGGCTAAATGATTCAATATCCAACTCGTTTTAGTGAATCACAAATTAAAAATAGTATTTTTTGCATACTGCATCTTAAACCGGTGATTTAAAATTTTGCAACAAAAATCCATGTGCCAGCTCTGTTAATGTATTCATTTTCATAAAAGGAACTAGCCATCAGTTTATTGGTTGCTATAATACATTACATCTACTGAATCTAGCTTTGGTACTTTTAATAACAGCAGGCAGCTAGTTGCTCTTCTTAATTGCAAATATACAATTTCCAACTGTGAAAGAAAAAACTTTCAAATTCCCGACATTAGAAGATTCTGACAACATAAAAGCAGACTGGGGCAATTAATCCCCTACTTAAGAAACCATCACTTCCACACTGAGCTGAAAATCTCCTTCACAAACAAATAACCCACTCCATTGGCACAAACATTAGCATTCAGTACCACTAATCAGCAAACAGTGGCTCTCTATTGGTGGTCAATAACACCTAATGAAGCAATGAAACCTTACACTGAGGGGATCTGACCAATGGCAGTCCAGCGGTCTGTCACTGCCCTCTCTCTGACCCTGAGCGTAGCTCTCCAATGACCACAAATTACAGACTTGCATATGTAGACATATTAGATGGTGTCCTTAATTGTAGGGATCCCTTCATATATAGGAGAAGTCATTACAGAAATCACTGCAACCGTGGTCAGTATGGCCTGGTTTATACTCATCAACTTCCTGCAACAAATCCTGTAAATCAGTGTGACAAACTCTTACGCTGGTCTGTAAGTGAGGTGTAGTCCATAATACAAAAATACTGACAGTGCCAGGCAACTTTCCTGTTCTCCACTATTTAGGGAAATAAACACATTGTGTCACCTTATAAGGATTTAAAAGATCAAAAATTGACAATTCAATTAAAATTACTACTGAAATGTAATTAGAATTAACTAATAACAGCTTTCTTAAAAAGTTCACTGGAATATGAACTTGGATGGTACATGTACATGACCAACAATTCCTGAGAAACTCTTTGGGCTTCACAGGATTTGATCATGTGATCAAATTTAGGTGAAAAATTAAAATTTTGACAAGCTACTATAATACAGAAAGGTTATTTTAAGACACAAAAATTTGGCACTGGGCAAATAAAAAAATGCAACTGTACATTGTATGATTATACTAGGAATAATATTTCTTCATCAATTTGGCTGATATAATGTTTTTTCAATCATGTTATCAATTATAGATATCATTCAAGAATAATTGGTATTTTAGGCAATAACTTCAAAAAAAGACATTTCACCATTTCTTTTGAAAAAGGACCTGTGAATTTTACTGTCATCTCATATTAAGATGAAAGGAAAATGTCTCAGTGAACAAATTAGTGTACTGAAATGACAAATCAATAATTGTTTCTTAAACCAGCAGATGAATTTAAGGGGGAAAATAGATTTATTTACCCTAGTTTAATAATATATAAGCATCATTTGAATAGTCTAATGCCAAATGAATATTAAGCAGGAGAAAAAAATGTAATGATCCTGAACAAATTTACAAATTATCCGCAAGACCATTTTGTTTTTAAACTGCGGATAAATTCAGCCAAGAACTTTCTTCCTTAACATCTGCCAACCTCACATAAAGAGTCCAACAAACTGAATCTCTCTGGTTATGGGCTCTGTCTAATTGATCATGACTAATTTTATTCTTTAAAACAGTTGAGATGTGTTAAAGTTTTGATCTATTGACTCACTTGGCAACTGATAAAGGTTATATACAAACAAAATAGAATCAAAAGTGTGTTGAAAAGTACAAGTGTTACACACCATTACGAAGATCTTAAAGTTTTACTCTTAATTACAAATAGCATTGTTCACAAGACCCTATAACCTCATAACTTGGGTGACTCTGAAAGTGCTGGTGAGAACTTTTGGATTTTGATGCCTGTTTCCTAGATTGTCAATGATTTCAATAGTGTTTAGTATTCATAGCTATGGAGGACATTGGCCAGGAATAACTTAGACCAATTCTTGTTAATGCCACTATTGTGATTTCTGTCTTCTTTTGTTTCACTTGAGTTTCCTGATCAATACAAAATGTGTTTGTGATGCATATTTATTGCTGGTATCTTATTAAGATGCAAATCTTCTCTCCACTTAAGACCGAGTTTCAGATGTACTCTGATGAAGCTGGTTAAACTGTATATCAAGTAAATGACCTTTGGTAGATTAGAGATATATATCTTTCAACTTAAAAAAAATGTTGTGCTGCTACAGAAAATGTTGTCTTATGAGGAGGAAACCAAATTTCTGATTAGAATATATCATTTAAGATGCTAAATAATCATGAAACTTTTAACCTCACTGTTGAAAAAAAAAAAAATTGCGAAATATTATCATTTTCAAATTCTCTTTTCTCCCAGAGAATATTTTCTAACATAACAACAATTATATAATATAAATCATCAAACTAGATACAAAAGAGCTGGTATATTAGTTGGTAATCCCCTTGCGACTTCATCTGTCGCAGACATTTACACCCCGGATCCGATGATTCAGCATATATAATGACATCACTGTGAGTGACATGGATAAAAAAAGAATTCTAGCATCCAGTTCCACCGTTAAAACTCGCATCAAATGAATATTTCTTGGGTGATGAGAAAATTTCACCTTCTGACTCCAGTGGGCAACCTCAGAATGTATTCACTCAAAATGATTGGAAAAATGATGGAAAGCCTCTTAATTGAGTGGGGCATTGGCATGTCAGCTTTTCTATCTATTTAACTACTCTATCTACGTATTTACGTTCTTCCAGTGATATCCAACATGCACTGCACGGAATTCCTTATACCTTCAGCATCATTGCAAACATAGTTCAAATTCTCTTGATATTCATGATATTATATTGGCAACACTATCTTCATTCTTATTCTAGTAGATCCAATCAAAACTAAAAACTTCAAAATTTAAAAAGACATATTTCATTTTTAATTTATAAATGAATAAAAAATCTTGTTATTTAGATAAAAATGACTTTAGCCACATTTGCAAGTATCAGAGAGTTCACTGAGCTATATTCAAAGGCATGAAATCATTGCCTTATTCTATCATGTACAAAATGCAATAAATTGGGTGATTTAACATAATGTGATGAGATTCTATTAGTATCCCTATAGCTGCAGTCATCATTTAAATTCCTAAAACTAGGCCACAGTAGCCCAATTTAATCTTCTATTGACAGGCTAATATACGAAGAAAGGACCGACCCTATCCTACATTTCACACCATCTACCAGCGGTCCTGACGGGAGATTAGTAAATGGACATCATTTTCTAATTTAGTATTAAGAGCTTGTTGGACATTTTGTTCACCAGGAGGTGCGAGGATCAGAAACATCCATTATTGATCCAGTCAAGTTTCCAAGGATTTCCAGTTCGTTAGCCCCAATGTTATATGAACATATTGTAATTATAACATCATCTAAGTAATGTTATTAGTACTTGTGTTATATTTCCATCTATCAAAGTTGCAAGCTTAAAATTCACAATTATTAAAACCAAGAAGAACTAGCTGCCATCTTGTTCAAAACAGTATGTTTACTGTAAAAAAACAAAAATGAAGATTTCATTATATCTGTTTAGGTTTAATATTTCAAGACTCACATGTCCTCATTAAGCTATCATTAAAACCCCTAAACACCCACCCTCCACTCCAATGTTTAACAACATGATCTCAGTGGAACATGCTCATAACTGTACCATATCAATACATTAACAACAACAAAAAAGATAATAATGTTACAGCATATTTTCTGTATTCTAGTTGTCAAATGATTCCAAAATGACATTCTTGTACCAAATTTCAGTCATTTTGATACTAAATTTCTGTTTCATTAGTTTTGATTAGAGTCTCTCAATACCCTGAGTGTACAGTAAAGCGAGTTCTAGTTTAATTTGTGGTATTTAGCACAGTTTGAGTCATATCTGCCATTTGATGTAAAATATGATAACATCATGCACCCAACAAAATATGGAAGAGCTATTAAATGTACAAATTGAAGTGTTTTGAGGTTGTGCACGTTAAACTGAACATATTTCAGTTAGATTGTGACTGTATAAAAATTGGCACAAGACTACCTTTCTGTGTTAGCAACAGCGAAAAATACAATTTACTGAAAAAAGATTACTTAAATTTCTTGGTGACAAGGAAAAATCATGAAACTGTAAAATTAATGTAAATCAAAATATCATATAAATTGATCGTTATCAATAAATTTCTAGGATGACAATGGATTTTTCTGATGTTACCATAGTAAACAATCTTTTTAATGGTCCTTTTTACTGACAGGAAGAGAAAATTTGTTTCAACACATTAAAAGAAGATGGGATCAATGAATGCTTACTAATTGATTCTAAAATATTGACTTGTTTCTTAGCTACAGTGACCTACATTGGGTACTTGAGGTCTTTGAATTCAAAAACAAAAGAAAGAAATAATCATTGATTTGATTGGATAGGATGATCAAGGAAGAAAAATGCACACTAAAGAAATACAATATAATGATAAACCTTTCCCTCATTTAATCATACACAACATTTGATACATCTGTATTTCATACAAATCTGAAACAAAGAGATTTGGCATCATATTCCTTTGGTTGTTTCATTTCATCGTATCATAAGGGTACCATGATTCAATCATTTGCAAACCCTTTCAAAAAAGGCAGCAAGATCGCTCTTGTAATTCTTTTTAATCTTACTAAATCAGTGATGATTCCTCTGTAGCTGTTTTCTGTGAAGTTTTCCACCAATAGTACAAAGTGAGTTCTACATAAGTACACAAAGTGCATAACTGATCTATAAGAATAGTACATGTAGACTTAAGTGATCCACAACTCTTTTGAGTTTGTAAATTCTACAAATTGTTGTACAGGAAATTTTGTCCTCAGGAATTATTAATGCACCTTTTTCCTCATGATTTATTCATTGATTGTGGTAATATTATTTCAGAAATAAAAGTTAAAAATATAAGACAAAAAAGTTTTAGTGCCTTTGCTAGTCAAAATTAATTTTGCTTATTAGAATTTCCTATCATTATTATTTACTTAAATTATGAAAACCATTTTTCTATGGATAACTAACCTAACAATAAAATTTCTGAATCAGTCAGATTTCTCAATCATCATAGGAATTCTTAAAATCATTGCCAGAATATGAAAAGTATATTCTAGGAGAGATGCTGAACAGCCCACAATTTCTGAATCAGTTTCTTCATTTAGTACCCATTATATTTTTACCATTATCAGCAGAATTTTTACAGAATGACTGATTTGATAATAGAACAGCTCATCACCTCTCGGTATGTTGGATAGAGAACAAAACTTAATCCCATGCTGCTACAGCATGAATGAAGTGTGACAAAATTCACCATATTGCAAGTGACAAAGAGAAACACAAGTAATCAAGATAATTAGAGCCACTTCAGATAATTAAACCACATGTTGTGTTTTGGCGGTGAGAGCGATTCCTGAGATTACCAGTCAGTTAATGTCTGTACCTCTTCAGTGCAAGTACGAAAACACAGACAAACAACCCCATCAACACAAACAAGACAATAACCAGGTACTTCTCTCCCCATTGACCTTCTCAGTGCTCCTGATTTATCTCACCTTCCCAGAGGGACATCGGATGCTTAACCTCAGTCACTGACAGATATATCATCTTGCTCAATGTTCCAGTAAAGGTGACAGAAATCTACTACATTGATATCCTCAGAACCCCTGCAAAGCTACTACATCACAGCCTAAAGCCAAAGAAATAAGCTAATAGAAATCTACAGTACTGCATCAATAACCTAAGACCTAAGACCCCTTATATAAGGTGGCAGAAATCTAGTGCCTTAAAAGTTTAAAACTTAAGATCTCTAAAAAAGTCACAGACTTAGGAGTCTAATGCAAGAACACTCCAACAAATGTGAGAGAAATCTAGCGCATCAACATCCTTGGTGACAAAATCTAGCTCTTTAACAGTGAAAGTGAAAAAATTCTACCTTCAACTCCATCTACAGGTACTGTGGAATCATTTAAATTTGTGGGGGGCCATTTCCGTGGCTTCCTTAAATTTTACAGATTTGTGGGGACATAATTTCTTATGCAAACACAAGGAAATTTGACTTTAAAACCCTAATTTTTTAATTTGTGGAGAATGTAAATTCGTGGATAAGAGGTACCCATGAATTCTGTGAAAATTGAGCCAATACGAAATCAAATGATTCCACAGCACCGGTAATAACAGGACAGCAGATGATTCGCGGCGTTTCCTATAGGCTGCTGCACCGACCCTAGAACCTGACAAATGACAGGTGATAAGGCACTACCACCCTAGAACCTGACAAATGACAGGTGATAAGACACTACCTCCTGATAGCCAGGTGTCAGTTTCAGAACTTTCCTGCCATTCATCGATTATGAGGCAGGTAACCTGACAAAATGAAATTTTCTACCCAGATTCCTCTTCTATTTCATTGAGTTATCAATAATTCATTGAGAACGCAGCATACTTTTAAAAATGATCAAGCTAATATGACACAAGCTATCATGCAAACTTCATTTCAAAGGTCCAATAAGGTATCCAATTGATAAGAATTTTGTTCAGAACTTTTTTGGGTGAAAAACTGAACCTTTACAAATCATTATTAGTTTACATGACCCAGCCAAGTATCATGAGATATCAATTTCATGATCATGAATATTGTATATATACTTCAGTTGTACTTTTTTCTAAACTGGAGTCTATATACATGTAACTGATCATCATCTTTTTGCAGTGATTAGAGATATTTTAAGAGAATAAAAAATTCATTCAACAGGAAAACCTACTCCCATAGCATTAATAAATGGGCTAGCTCTAGATAGTTTTATGATATATGTTAACAGTATGGAGAATTGCACCAAAAAGTACAAAAAGAACTGTTATAATGTAACAGTTAAGATGTACAACCTCTTTTAATGGAACTTGATAAAAGAAATGACAAGCAGACTGTCATTTTGCAGAATCTGTTGTCATGGTAGGCTTCTTATACTACAGTTCCCAAAGATAAAAGAAGATTGGCCTGTGGCTTCCAACATGACACTGAAATAGACAGGCAAATCTCTGCTCTAACTGATATTCACACTGTTACAACATCAAGACAACATAAGGATATATGAAACTCAAATAATTTCTCTGCAGATATTACCGGTATCACTCTAATGTCTCCAGTTCTTTGTTTTTAACAGGAAAAAGGCAGACACATCGAAAGGTGATAGACATGTTACTCTACTTATGGCACCAAATATCAAAACTACGCACATTCACAGGTCAAATAGTACATCTCACTGTTTCACGAAGAACAAAATTGACTTCTAAAAATGTTAACACATGCCATATAGAAAAAATAACATTTGGAAAGTCAAACAAGTTGGTCTCTAGCGTAAGTTTCATAATATTAGGGACAATTTAGTTTCGTTTTGTCAAACATACCAGTAAGAGTAGTTCCTTAATTGTTACTACATGTACCATGATGTCACCACATCTTATTATTTGTTAAGTGATCTTATGATGTCACAATAAGCAAACTAATTTCAACATGGCATCACCTAACTGACATAAAAAAACACCTGAATTCCAAATGACAACACAAATCTGACATTGAAACAATTGATTTCTTAAACGCACAATACATTTGAAATTAACAGAACTGATTACAAAATGATGCCACATATTTGACACAGAAAGACCTATAAGGAAAAACTAGACTATCACTGACATCTACTAACATCCAACATGTCTCACAAAAGACATTATAAACATATGTGTTCTCTCAATGTCTCTAAAGGTATATGTGGGGCAGATGACTTTTCTTATGTCAACATATATATAAATCTCATTTTCATGTACCCATGCATGAATTTACATGTATCTACATGTTGGTCGATAAACAAGGCTAGGGGTCAACAAACTACCCCCCCCCCCCTCCCAAAAATTGCATCACACTTGAAACTGTAGAATTCAAATTTGAATACACAAGAAGGTACTTCAGTCATCCATTCCAAAGAACTTTAAGCAATTTTGCTATTTTAACCAATTGCAATTGCTTCTGTCATTTTCAAATGGTACACATGCTAGAAGGTAACATTTTTAAAAAATTCACCTGTTCGGACTGGTTTAAGGTACTTTTACGTGTGGAAGCCCCTTAAGTGATCTTTTATTGCCAATGAAAAACAAATTGATTTCCTTATATCACCAAACCTCAAAAACAAGGCATATAAAGCTGGTCTTTCCAAGTCACAAATTGATTAGTTTGGTATTAACCCACATATAACAAAAGTAAGTCAAAGAGAGCAACCATAAAGTGTGACTTTATCATGGGCTGACACATTCTGGAAATTAAGTTGTGGCTCCTCATGCAAGGCCAACAAAGAATGACTTTATCTAATTAAAAGTGCCTCTAAGAATTACATAATAGCTGAGCTCAGTCTTTGCTCACTTAATTACAACCTGACATCAGGAACCCGGAAACTGCCTCCCACTCAATTCATTGCTTGTAGAGCTATCGACTCTTTTTTTGATATGGCCTGATATGGACCTCCTTTGTTTAATCATTGCATCATTACTCCACTGACCTTTCTTTCACTTTAAGATGATCTTCCTCATTATCTTCCTCTGTCTTTATGTTCACTGCAAAGAGATATTAAATGAGCATAGAAAATAAACCCAAATTCTTTGATCTGAATTTCATATACATGCTTTGCAAGTAGATATTTATCAATTAATATCATTAAAATGTATCATTCTGTTGACATTAACTTAAATTACTTGTTACATCAATTTCTTGTTGTTTTTACCACAATTTTTTATCGAATTTCAATAATGATTCTGAGATTGCAGTCTTAGCATTAAACATTTAGAGAGATCAAAACAACTGATTTTTTTTACATCAATTTCTTCTGGTTGTTGACTAAAACTTCATTGCAATAATCTGAGACTTCTTTCAGAGTTATAGAATAATATTTACATCTACCAAGTATTATTACCTCTGTTTCTTAGGGAAACTTATAGTTAATTCACAGCTCTATAGAAAAGCCAGACTGAAATCTACACACCCTGTTTATGGATTGGTCGAAATCTACGACGGCTGAAACTGACAAGAAATTGACAGGGCTAAAATTGACACGCCTAAAATTGACACGCCCTGTTTATCAATTGGTCGATGCCAACAGCGACCTAAGAAAAATCATGGACTGCACAAAATAATCATGTTGATGTCATACTCAAATCCATTTAGGGGACGATTTGGCTGTTTCATCTTGCTACCTTCATATCCCAAATGAATCCCCAAAGAAAGCATTTTTATTGTGTAAATGAAATACATCACAACAAGAACTTAATCATTGATACATCAATTTCTTGTGTTCATGGTCTGCATTTTTTTCTTCTCAATATTAAAATTTCAATGATATATTGGAGATCAATGTCATTAACAGGTGTTGGAGCTTACTCTGTGTCTGTGTAGGTTTTTATCTACATGCTGAGATGTACAAGGTACACCTACTGCAGGTGTTGTCTGCTGATCTCAATGTCTGCATCAATAATCCGCAATGCTGTCAATGTTTACATGACTCTGAACCGATTTGGCTTCCACGTTCCAAACAGACAAAAGGTCTTACCTCGGAATTTTAATGACTTCCAGTGATTCTTCTGTACATCTAAGACATCTCTGATGCATTGAACAGCACTGAGAATGAAAATTACAGCAAATTACTGGGGAATGAATTGGTACCATTACATCATCAGTAATTATATAATTGTGTAAAGAGTGGAAACCATTGCATCTTACCCACACAAATGAGGCAAACCCTTAAGAATTAAGGACTTTCATTTGTATCATATGAATTAACATTCACTTCTTGTTAGACACTAAAGATTTATCTTGTTGGATTTTCTTGCGTAAGAATTCGTCTAAGGTGATTATATAATTCCCCAAAGAGAGGTTTCAATACGTAAAGCTAAAATCAAGAATGATTCAGATGCTTTTTTTCATTCAATATAAAATCTCTGTTATAAAAAATGATTTAAAGCAATTCTTACTGCTGCTTTTAACTGGATTACTGAAAATCTAGGCCTTGACCTTCATATAAACCACCTTGACATTGCAAGGTCATAAATGTAGGTCATTGCCCACTTTCTCTTGGTCTTCTTTAGAAATGAAAGGAATAGCACAGGCAATATTGTCAGAACGTCAAGTGTATGGTGGATATATATAAAGCTTAACTACATTTTTGTTTTGGGGGAAATTCCTTTTTGATATGAAAATACAAACTTTTAAAGATTTAACAACTTCATGCTGTGTTGGGTCACACACATATAATAGCCTAAAGACTAAAATAAGCTCTCCTACTCATTTACATTGGTCATCTGAAGAAAGACAACCCATTTTATAGAGAAACAATTTTGATGGCTTTGGAGGCAGAGTTTGTACAAGGAATGTTTTAGAAAACATTGAACCTTATATTGCATGGTGTTTAACTACTAAACTAATGTAATATGGAATAAAAATAGCAAAATTTTGAGTTTGCCAAAACTTAAAAAAACTTCATTAACAAAATTTTAATATGATGATTAGATTTCCAAAAGATGTTTAAACTTTTACACATACAAAACATTTCTAAATCACCAATTCATGTCACAGTTTGAAAGCTCCAAATCATATCAAATAGTATGCCTTTTTCTTAAACAAGCTATACAAATGATTGTCTTTGCTTGATTAACATTATTCTGTTTTTATCTCTTTATGATGTTATACTGGTTATCAGGCCTCAATTGATTGGCTAAACAAATTCATTTATATCGTATAACATAACTTGCCTACGTCGCAATATGACACGTGCAAAAAATATTAATCCTCTTGACATTACATTTTAATGTTGCACATATTAACATAAGTGTTTTAAATACTGTGCCTTATTTTTTAATTTTAGGTGTAAAAAAAAAAAATAACTACACATGCACTATACATGTTACACCTTGACCTGATTCAAATAGAACAGAATGTGTAAAAAGTATGTCTAACAACTAAAATTTTTCTCTGATTTCAGAGACCTTGCCAAATAAACATTTTGTATAAGACTTAGTGCTGCTTCTAATTCAATATTAAATGAGGTAGCGTAATTTACCTGCCAATCATAATCATAACTTATGTTCTATATTTGGTCATTGTAGATAAAATTTTTAATTACCTGACTATTTGAGTCAACTGTCTTTAGACTCTGTATGTGTTTGTGGTCAATGTGTATAAAGTGTCATCTCCTTTATGTTTCTTACTTACCTGTCTTTGGGCTCTGTATCAGTGTATGCATATGTGGCCAATGTCTGTTTTATCTCCTTTATTTCCCTTACTGACCTGTATTTAGGTTATGCATGTGTATGTGGCCAATATGTATGAAGCGTTATCTCCTTTATTTCTCTTACTTACCTGTCTTTAGGCTCATTAGTTATCTCCTTTATTTCTCTTACTTACCTGTCCTTAGGCTCATTAGTTATCTCCTTTATTTCTCTTACTTACCTGTCCTTAGGCTCATTAGTTATCTCCTTTATTTCTCTTACTTACCTGTCCTTAGGCTCATTAGTTATCTCCTTTATTTCTCTTACTTACCTGTCTTTAGGCTCTGTATAAGGAAGGTGAGGACAGGCATCTCCCAGGAGAATGGAGGTACACATTGCCATCGAGTTAGCTATGGCTGCCAGATGATACCCTCCCTAAAAACACCATTTCAATAGTTCAATTAATTACAGTTTACATGCAAATAAAGCTTCTCCTAATTTTTAAAAATGGAAAAAAAAATCTAATTTTTTTCTGAAATATTAATCATAAAGCACTGAGTTTTACAGAAAACTGCATGTTTTTTTTTTACCTCTAAAGCTAGGATCACTCTCCCATTGGCCAATGAAGACAACATGTGTGTCATGTGACCATATCCAAGAGGTGTCACTAAGTAGTTTCCCTGTAATCAGTTAGATACATGTAACCTGAAATTTTACTTAACTATCCCACTGTTTCCTTTATCAAATAAAACCTTAATAATCCCTATACTTACCAAAGGATCACCTAAGGCTGCATCAAATCCAGCAGAGACCAGAACCAATTCAGGACCAAACTGTAAAAGTAAACCAAAGCTGAATAAGTTCAGGTCATAGGGTCATAAAACAATTTCAAATTTAACTTAAAATTTTAATCAGACTATTTTCATAGCATTTCATATTCGTCAATGTATTCAATCAATAGAAATTAGGACAGCTAGAGTACATAAAGTTTAAGTCTGCTTCATGATCCTGGGGCAAGGAAACAACATAAATGTGGGAGCATTGCAAATCAAATCATTTCTAAACTAGATCATATGTTTTTGATGGTTAATTATGAGTTACCTCATAGGCTATAGGCATCACTATCTGCTGGAATGCAGCAATGTACTCTGAGTCTCCCATAGGACCCTGTAAAAGATTAACCAATTTCTAATTGAATTTTTTTCACTGAATTTTTTTATTTAATTAGTACATTTGATCATATACAGTTTCCCGTTAATTTTGCTATCTGGAGGCCGTCTTTTTCAACAAACGTGCACTGTAATTTCTTTAAATATACACTCAGGCAATTGCAAATTTGCAAGATTTGTCAAGAAAGGCTAACAAAATTGCATGCATATAATCAAAATATACTTATTAGATATTTGCACAAATCAGACAATAGGTTAATCTAACATTTATACTTGATACTGTGGAATCATTTTTATTTGTGGAAGTTGATGTTTGTGGGTAGCCAAAATTTTCCTGGTTCATGGGGACTTAATTTGTCAGTGGCAAGTTCTATTCTGCAAATAGATATCAAACCAATTCTTGTAAATATGTTTGTTGTGATGTAAATTCGTGTGAAAGGGTTACCCACAAAAACCACTAACATTGGTCCTCAACAAAAAATGATGATTCCACAGTATCCAATGTATTGCACAATTCATACAAAGGCCTCTTGAGGATGAACAAACAACACTGTACACAGACAGAGTGTAGCTTACACTATTCCATGCTATGTTGGTATTGAAATAACACCAAAGCTTACAGTTTTTCCTGCTATGTTGACATTGTTGTATCACGATAGCTTATACTGTTTGATTGCTGTGTTGACATTGTTGTAACACCCTAGCTAACATTGTTCCATGCTATGTTGAAATTGTTGTAACACTATATCTTACATTATTCCATGCTATGTTGACATTGTTGTAACACTAAAGCTTACACTATTCCATGCTATGTTGAAAGTGTTGTAACAATATAGCTTACACTTTTCCATGCTATGTTGACATTGTAGTAACAATATAGCTTACCGGTACACTGTTCCATGCTATGTTGATATTGTTATAACACTAAAGCTTACATTGTTCCATGCAATGTGACATTGTTGTACCACTAAAGCTTACATTGTTCTATGCTATGTTGACATTGTTGTGTAACACTACAGCTAAAATTGTTCCATGCTATGTGATATTGTTGTTATACTAAAGCTTACATTGTTCTATGCTATGTTGACATTGTTGTGTAACACTACAGCTAAAATTGTTCCATGCTATGTGATATTGTAATAGCATTAAAGGTTACATTGTTCCATGCTATGTTGACATTGTTGTTATACTAAAGCTTACATTGTTCTATGCTATGTTGACATTGTTGTTATACTAAAGCTTACATTGTTCTATGCTATTTTGACATTGTAGTTACACTACAGTTTACATTGTTCCATGCAATGTTGACATTGTAGTTACACTACAGTTTACATTGTTCCATGCAATGTTGACATTGTAGTTACACTACAGTTTACATTGTTCCATGCAATGTTGACATTGTAGTTACACTACAGTTTACATTGTTCCATGCAATGTTGACATTGTTGTAACACTATAGCTTACATTGTCCCATGCAATGTTGACGTTGAACCCTGTCCCCTCCCCTTTCCCCACCATGGTAGGGCAGCCCTGGGGTGAGGATGGATAGAAGAACCCACGGTCGTACCTGTGGAGGCTAATGAACAGCACACTGCAACAAAATCATATTTAAAACAAAATTCTACAAAGTTTCAGGAAAAAATTAAAAATTAAAATTCAATTACAAATTCCAGCAGGAATATTCATAAAGGTGTTATACATGCACAATACAGGTTATTTTAGTAGGATAATGGTAAATTTTTTTTTACTTATTTAAGCAGTTAAGATCAAATAGCCAAAATTTAAAGACAATGAAAGTTCTTAGTTAAATTGAATTCTCTACTTGCATAAAAGAGAATGATAAAACAGTTGAAATTACAGTTATTGAAATAGATCTAAACATTAAACTATTGCATTCAGAAAGCAGCCAAATTTGACACCCATCAATTATTGTTGTAATGGATATTATTATCAAGGTTTGGGATGAGTTATCTAAGACAATAATATTCTATGTTTTTGAGAAGAGGGTAAAAATTCTATGAATACAAATGTACAGAAGACGCCTTTCAAGTGACCATCAGACATTACCTTGGATCATCATAAAACTGCCGCTGTGTCCCGTTTCCATGGTGAATATCCCAGTCAACAATCAGAACTCTACAATATCAATGGTGTGACAGTTTAAAAATTTCACACCTTTATACAGAAATGTATTTTTCTTGACACTGATTCAGAATCAAACATTTCCTTTCCAACCTGTCCATCATTTTACATTTTGTGGTATTTTACAACAATGTACACTGTTGTTTTCATGTTAACATATATGACTTTTCTTATTGTACATTATCATGCCAACCCTAAATAACCTGGTAGTTCTAACTTTAATTCTTTGTTTCAATGTTCACAAATCTGACTTTTTTCACATCACATTATATCTGGATGCACTTAGTGGTTTCCATGTTTACAGTATCTTACTTTTTGACCTTGTATGTGTTCTGGGCGTATTTGGCAGCAATGGCAATGTTATTAAAAAAGCAGAATCCCATGGCCTCCGTGCATTCTGCATGGTGTCCCGGGGGCCTGGAATTTCATTCAAAAATTTCTTTGGATTCAGAAAACAATAATATTCAGCATGTTTTAAAAAATGAGTTTGTTCTCAAAGTATGTAGTTTCATGGAAATCATTTGTTTAATATTACTTTTGTTACTTCAACAATATATGGAATACATCTACTTAGTGTACTTAGTGTATTAAAGTTAGTTCACATACCTCACAATTGCAACTCCATTTTGGCTCTGTAATCCATAAAGCCAGAAGAGAACCAAAAAATTAAAAATTGATAATGGCAACAGCAAAATAAACACAGTTTGAGTTAAACAGAAATTCTACAGGAATTAAGAAAACACATTATGTTCTCACAAACAATGAAAAACATCCAGCCATCAGTAATATCAGTTTTGTCTTGTATTTGGATACTATCTAATGCAAATTATTACAAAGCAATACAATTTTGGGTTTTTATGAAATTACACAAATTACATGTATCATCTGACAAATACAGATCATCTGCCAGTGATAAATAGCTCACAACACAAAAAACAATCTATGTAGCAATATCCTTCTTGAACTACACATGAAATTAAGCTAATTTAAAAGTGGATTAAAATAGCTTAATAAATTCTACCTGACTGTAAAACCTTCCATGTAAAGATTTAAGTAATCATACCCGTGATCAGTCTGAGAGTTGTCAATTTTGTAAGGAATAGTAAGTTATTCATCTAATTAAAGAGTAGTTATTTTTGTTTCAGAAGGGCACTGTTCCTAATTGTAGTACATATGTTAAGATTAAATCATCAAATTAGTTAAATCCACGACCTAACACTCGTTATAAGTGTTGACACACCCACCTGTCCGGTCATCACGTTATCCACCACATCCAGCACAAATCCGGCAGCCATCCGCGCACAGAAATACGAGTCCTACAATCAGCAGGAGATAACCATGAGAAATATATATACTAACAATTGTGTAGCTTAAGAAATCCTAATGAATTTAATAGTTGCATTTCACTGTTGCATTTCGCTGAATTTTAAGTGCAATGGTTCGAGTTGCCCCAGTGGAACACCCTATGGAACACCATATGATTGATGCATGCCAATTTAAAGAATAAACCTACTGCATCATATATCAATAATGGACTTGATTCCAAGCATTTAAGTCTCACCATTGTAATTGTAACATTTATTTATAACCATGAGAAATATACATAACAATTGTTTGAAAACCAGTAATTTTCACACAATCGTATACTGGAATTATGTTGATTAAGCAACTAAAGCATCATAAGGAACAGTCAATGTCTACTTTATGGAGGTTTGGTAGTCAACAAATTATTCATTAGATCTACAATGTACCTTAAAGTTTTTAAGAAGGATTTGTTTAGGTATAAACTGTTAATTTGTAACGTTTACTAACTATAGTGGAATAGATATGCCACCACTTATCAGATAATTATGTCGACTTGTCAGATCTTGATGTCGACTTGTCAGATAATTATGTTGATTTGTCAGTTCTTTAAGTCGACTTGTCACTTATTCACGTGTTTGAAAATTTAACACTATAATCTTTCCACGCCAAATTTGTGCCATCCAGTTGAAATAATATTTTCTGACAAGTTGACATAAGGATCTGACAAGTCGACATAGTCATCTATTAAGTCAAAATAATTATTTGACAAGTCGACATTATAATCTGACGAGTCAACATAATTATTAGACAAGACGACATAACATCTGACAAGTCAACATCAATATCTGACAAGTCGACTTATAATCTGAATGATAATTTTCTTTAAACTAGTGGCCATAATATTTTTTCTGTCAGATAATTATGTTAACTTGCAAGATCTTTATGTCCACTTGTCAAATAATTATGTTAACTTGTCTGACCTTTATGTCGACCTGTCAGAAATTAAGATGCCAAGTAAATGGCAGTTAGTGGCACTAACACGATTTAACATCAAAATATTGAGTTTCTAGTCAATATGGTTATTTTCTGACATGTCAAAATAAAGATCTGACAAGTTGACATAAATATCTGACATGTCGACATAATCATCTGACAAGTCGACATAATTATCTGACAAGTGGTGGCAGATCTATGCCACCATAACTAACTAAAGGAAAATAGCTTTTGAATTTGAGTTTTTTCCTGTATCTTTATACAGGGCTCTTCTTTTAAAGGAGACTTATACAGTCTTTGAAAAAAAGGTCACAGCCATTCAGCTCTCTTAATTTGTAGACATATTTGGAAACATTCCACTTAATACATGCATGACCATAACGCTTACCCGACAGAGGTAGATGGACTGAAACTTCCTTTCCAGTTTCTTCAGCTCAAATGGATTTTTGTCTTCAAGGCTCTTTATCTCATCCAAGTAGGTGGTACTTCAAGTAAACAATTGACGTCATTGAATATCATGTATTATCAAAATATGATTGCATATACATGTACCTCAAGTCTCAAAGAGTAAGAAATTTTCTATTCATCAAATAAATATGTAAAAATCTTTTAAATTTAGTATGAATCGAGCTATCTGTCTTGGAGCATGTTATTATTTGGTATACTTGTAAGATCAATCAAGACTAAGTATATATTGTACACAAGATATATTCTAGAATTATTAATTGGCTAACCTGTGAATTAAGGCCAGTTCTGCTTCTGTTGCCATCCTTGTCTAAAAACACATAGTATCAAATATTTACTTAAATTTAAAATTTCAACTTTTGACAATAGTTATTACAATATATTAGTACATTTGTAACCTAACTCAAAAGTTTTTTATATCACTGCTTGCAAAATTCTTCATGTAAAGTTCTCATTGTTCATAAAACCTATACTTCTCCTCGTTCAAGAAATCCTACATCTAGAGTTCTCCTAGTTCATACAATCCTACAGCTCACCTAGTTCATAGTCCTAGACCTTTGGATCTCCTAGTTCATTCAGTCCTCTTAGTTCAGACAATATATCTTACACCTTTAGATCCTGTTGTTCATATAGTCCTTAAGCTGTATTTTTCCCAGTTCATAAAATCCTACACCTATAGCTCTACAAGTCCATACCTCTACCCTATACTTATTGGAATTCATACATGTATATTTTACCTCATAATTCTACCGATTCATACAATCCTACACAAGTCCTACAGTTCTCCTAGTTCATACAATCCTACAGCAGTCCTGCAATTCTCCTAGTTCACATCATCCTAAAGTTCTCCAACTTTATACACCAGTCCTACAGTTCTAGTTCATACTCCCTACACCAGTCCTACAGTTCTAGTTCATACTCCCTACACCAGCCCTACAGTTCTAGTTCATACTTCATACACCAGTCCTCCAGTTCTAGTTCATACTCTCTACACCAGTCCTACAGTTCTCCTAGTTCACATAATCCTGTTCCTAAATACCAGAAGTTCATACCTCAACCCTAGTGCATCTCTGGGTCAGTCCCCACTCTGTGTGCTTGTCAAAGATCCGAGTTATCCTGTCTGGGGCCTCAGGGTGGCTGCAGAAAGTTTGGTGTTAAATAATTTTTTTCAAAATATGGTTTTTAAATTTTCCTTACATATCCCCTTTCCCCACTCATAAAAAATATTTTAAAGATGTAATGAAGAAATTGGACTCTTTACGAGCAATAAATGCATTCACTGTATTTTTATGCATCCTATCAGAGTTACAGTAATCTGTTCTTTTTAACATTCAAAAATTCAGTTTGTACATGAATATGGTCTCTAATTCTAACTATGAACAAGATTGATGATGTTGATAACTCACTAGTAGGAAGAGCTGGTATAATGTGCCCTCATTCCCTCATCATAGGCAATGCAGGTTCTGTAACAGAATTAACATGCAACACTTTACCCATCAAATCTAACTTAAAATTCTAAATATGAGATGTCATTTCATAAATAAAAATCCTACCATAGTTTAGCTTAAAAGTTTGAGTAGTTATTTCTCCCATAAAATTCAAGGACGATTCCTGTATTTCTTAAATTTACATTTTTTTTAAATTATCGTACACAGAATTAAAATTTCATTGTTTGCGATGGATAGGGAATTTACCTATGTTTGGCCTTGTCTAAGTTCGTTTTAGCTATAAGTCTATCAATAACCGGAGAGCATTTCCTGTCCTCTTCATAGTACTCCTCCACTGGGTACGATTCCAAGCATTCTGGGTATTCCTTTGGTTTATTTTCCACATCCATAAATTGAACATCAGGCCTTCAATAGAATATGCCATTTGATGTTAAACAAATACGTGTATTGACGATAAAAATAGGATAGATAGTGTGCAAGTATTTAACCTAAATTAATTAACATTACTAATAATTCAGTTACTTGGAATTTACAAACGTAATATTCATATGTAAATTTCTATAAATATGATGATTCATCTAACTAATAACTCTTTTTTTTGGCTCAATACTTTCACTAAAATTACCGGTGATTTGAAAAAAAACTTTGATATAGCTAGTACTTTTCTTAAACTACTGCATATATCTCATTTGTCAGTGACACATGCAATTTCAATCGAAAAAGAAGGAATAAAAGTCATATTCAGTTGGTTGTCTTCATAATCTTACTTTGGAGGTAATTGGTTGACCTCTTCATAAGGGCAAGGGTCAGAGGTGAATCCCTGATACTGCAGACACTTCCAGTGAGGGCGAAGCACCTTGATCACGTTCAGTATGGACTCCGTAACGCTGCCAAGTCAAAGATTCACGCAAAATATTCACACTTCAGCTACTCCAAAGTTAATTATAAATAGAAGTTGACTAAAAATAGAATAATAAGCTGTTTTAATTATGTAGTCTTGTAAGATTTGAGTACACTTATACCTGTCACATGGTTCCTGTGACGGAGGAATTCTGGGACATGGGTCGCCAAGCAACGTTCTGAGGGTCATGGCTGCTGATTCAGTTAGAGATTTCAAACAGTATCCCCCCTGTAATATGTACATGTTTACATATATATCCAAACAGAGCAGATCTAAACATAAAACACATAAACATGTACAGTAACTGTTAGTGTCATTTAGAAAATAGAATGACTGATGTTACCTCCAAGATAACAGCTACACGACCTTGAGCCAAGGACATGACCTTGTGGGTAAGGTGAGCAAATGCTGCCGGGGTCACACCCATCTGCCCCTGCAGGGAGGAGATAAGAACTATAAAGTCTCATACTTATATGAGTTGAATCAATAAAATTAATGTATTTAAAGGAATTTAAGCATTTAACTTGATAAACAAAATTTAACTCATGAAAGAAAAATCATATAACGATTCCCAATTAACAGTGTTTAAAATTCAAATCCAAATGGATGTGCCAGCTACCAAAAGTTATAATATATATGATTGTTAAATAATAGAAAATTATACAACATAACTACTAATCATTCAAAAGTGTGCATTTGAACTAGCAATTGACTGAATATAATCAAGTTAATAACCATATTTCAAGTTGAATTCTCAGTTATTGTTATAATTTGTTATGTTCCTGCAGTACATGACATTACAGCATACTGACAGCCCAAATAACCCCTCCCACTCTTATCATCTTTATTTCTTATTTAGTCCTTCATAGTAACTGTTTCAATTAAAGTCTGACTTTAAAGTTCTATGATGATCATCACAAATAGTTTTATAACCTTAGGATCTCCAATAGCAGAGTCATAACCGGCCGATACAATGACTAATTCAGGCTCAAACTGCACAACAAACAAAATCAATTTATAAACAAATATGTGTATATAACAGAAACTTAGATAAGTGATAGTTTGCAAAAAGCTGCACTGGTTAATCACATGCACACTCGATGCTGCAGAGTTACCCATACATCTGTTCAACATGAATATATAGAATGTCTATAAATGCACATACTGTGCTATATACATGCATATATATTAAAACAAGCAGTATACTAGTATCGAGTCTATCGACCAAGGCTGATTTTCGAACTTGACCAAGGTATTAGTGGTATAAACATTTGGTATAAATTTAATGAAAATCCGTCAAAATTTGTAGGCATGAGAGCGCTTACAAGGTCAATTTTTGGATAAACTGGGGTCATTATTGTGGTCAGAGTCCCATAACTCCAACAAAAAGTATTGACCAATGCTGATTTTCGAACTTGACCAAGGTATTAGTGGTATAAACATTTGGTATAAATTTAATGAAAATCCGTCAAAGTTTGTAGGCATGAGAGCGCTTACAAGGTCAATTTTTGGATAAAACGGAGTCATCATTGTGGTCAAAGTTCGATAACTCCAACAAAAAGTATCGACCAATGCTGATTTTCGAACTTGACCAAGGTATTAGTGGTATAAACATTTGGTATAAATTTAATGAAAATCCGTCAAAGTTTGTAGGCATGAGAGCGCTTACAAGGTCAATTTTTGGATAAAACGGAGTCATTATTGTGGTCATAGTCCCATAACTCCAACAAAAAGTATCGACCAATGCTGATTTTCGAACTTGACCAAGGTATTAGTGGTATAAACATTTGGTATAAATTTAATGAAAATCCGTCAAAGTTTGTAGGCATGAGAGCGCTTACAAGGTCAATTTTTTCATAAAACGGAGTCATTATTGTGGTCAAAGTTCGATAACTCCAACAAAAAGTATTGACCAATGCTGATTTTCGAACTTGACCAAGATAATAGTTGTATAAACATTTGGTATAAATTTAATGAAAATCCGTCAAAATTTGTAGGCATGAGAGCGCTTACAAAAAAGTGTGACGGACGGACGCACGGACACACGGACGCACGGACCCACGGACACACAGACCCACGGACACACGGACCCACGGACACACGGACACACGGACGGACGCCCGGCTATTCTATGTCCCCGCACCGCGTTGCGGCGGGGGACAAAAATTGCTGTGCAAAATATAATGACCATTACATGTACATTGCATTTTACAAGCTCAAATCTAACACATATGTTTGAAAATATTTTCTCTATATCAAAATTTGATATGTTTTTCTGACAGATATAAATACAAATAAATATTCAATTAATTGCCATAGAAATATTGCTTTTCACTTATATGTAACAGGTGGTAAAAACTCAAGTCTCAATCCAGACTCAAACCCAGGGCCTCTGGCATTCTGTGCCAGCACTCTAACCACTGAGCTTTTGAGACCTGATATATAACTGATAGTCACACACCTGTTAACCCAGTGACATATAAATTATAAAAATACATGTACCTGTATAACTTTATATTTGCACAGAAATTTTCTTAATACAGTCAGGTATAACTTAGTAGAAAAAAAGTTAAATAAGCTAATTTCCATCCACAAGGCCAATTAAATAGCTGCAGCATCCCACTATTCACAAAGGAAATAGCTTAAAATTTGTCTCTTCTTTTACCTCTGGACAACCTATTGCACAATCATAGCCAGCCGAAATCAACACAAGTTCTGGGTCAAACTGTAATATGTGACAAAATTAAAACAACACATCTGTATTATCTAACATTAAAATAAAATAACCTTTACTTTGTGAAAAATTTCTCCATCATTTTCAAATACATGTCAGTTTATCAAAATGGTATTCAGTTTTATTTCCTATGAAATTTCTCTTTTTCTAAATTTCTGATAGAGTTTTAAGATATTATTGAACAAAAATGTATACCAAAACTAATGTGATATTTACCTCAGATGCTATAGGCATGAGAATTTGATGGAAAATTGCTAAGTAGTCATGATCAGCCATTCCTATCTGTAAAAAGGTAAGAATTATATATCTTCATAATTATACATGAACCCATTAAACATGCACATAATTTTTATTTAGAATTAGCCATTCCTATCAGTTAAAAAAAGGTAAAAATTATATACAAGTCATGTATCTTCATAATCAAACATGAACCGATTACACATGCACAAATGTCGCATTAGATTTTATGCACTTTTAAGGTCATGGCAACAAAGCTTTTTAGAAATTCAAACTTAAATCTTTTAAACATATCACTAAAATGATTTTGATACCGCCAGAATTTGTTAAACAAGCAGGCAGTACTCGCCCTGACCTGATTTAGAGGGACATTTATGTTGTATCCCAGGCCCTTTCCTTCTCCGATGAAGTCATAATCACTTTCACGTAAATTCGGCCAAAATTTTCCAAATTCGTATCGATGTATGGAAAAGTACAGCACCCTATTAATCAAATAATATGAAACGTTAAGTTAATACATCTTATCATTCTAATTCTCCTTTATGCAAATTTTCATGAGATTTAAAGAAAACACTAATCAGAAAAAATCACAGCAAAGAAAAATTTAATATTATTTTACATACGAAATCCTTTCATTTTCTGTTTTGTCATAAAAAAACAACTTTGTCTCAAGATACGGCTTTATTCTTGTTTTAATTAGATATATTCTCTTCACAATTTTTTTCACACACATAAACAAAATTCATTTAGAGTAGTACGAGGACGAGGGTTATTCCCTTACCGAGGGTCATTGTAAAACATCTGTTGTGTCCCCTGCCCATGATGGACGTCCCAGTCAATGATCAAAATCCTGTCAAAAAACCAGACCATAAAACCGCAATACCTACTGTCATTTGAACTATAGATGTTTAACATTGATTCTAATATTTCAATGGTTTAAATTTCTTTACTTTTTAGGCACATCTTTAATATTTTTAGTTAAAAATATAAAAATGAAAAAAATGATGAAAAAATTACTATAAATGTTTCTTTTCGAACAAGTGGCAAGTACAGTTGAAAATTTTTATTAAACCTTTTCTCACTTTTTCAATTTAAGATTTTCCAAGGCATGTTTAGCAGCAATGGCAACATTATTGAAGAAACAGAATCCATTGAATTCCTCAGTCATTGCATGATGCCCAGGCGGTCTAAAAACAAAATATTATAAGTAATCTTAGTACTCTGTAATATATGTTTCCATTTTAAACCTGCTTTTATAGATAAGGTAAATAGTACGAAAAGTTATAAATAAATATGATTTTAAAAATGGATATAAAGGATTGATTAACAAATAATAGACCCTATCTTTTTTCCCCATTCTAGAAAGAGCAATGCTTTAAACAATTGCATGAAAAGCATTGCATAAGACAGAAATCATCATAGTAACCGTTCTTAGTCTTCAAACTTTGTCACAAATATTGAGATGCCATATCATTTAAACATCAAATTAATCTGATATTTTTGGATTATGCTCTGCTTTACTTGATGTTCCACAAATAATCACAGTAGAATAACAAAGTTAGATGTAACTTATACAGGTAGCTAGAACCCTGTCCATTACAACAACATACTCTGGTTATATCAATATTTTGTTTATTGTCAATTTTCATTGATTGCGTTGTTAGTTAATATACAAAATTAAATGTTCAATGAAGTGCAGTATCTAAATACACATTTTACAGATTTCTGTATCCTTAAAACTGTTACTTTAACTAAATCAAAGAAAAGTGATGCCCACGAATATTGATGAAAACTATGTAAACAAGAAAAGTGTGGGAAAAGCTTCAAGTCTTCTGGTCATGAGATTAGATCATGAATCATGTACAATATGTGTAAGAGTTATACACACCTGATAATAGCCATACCATTCCGCACCTACACAAAAAATAAGGATAAGAAAAATAACTGCAATATTGTTAACATTATTTATAATTGTCACCATTGTCACATGATTGTGGTGGTAAATTAACATCATCATTTCAACCTTTCTCCCTTATTGTTCTAAAGAAACTGGGAAAGAAAATTGAAATTGCGTACACAGATCAAATAAATACTGTAAATTCCTTATTTTACGCGGGTACTTCATTCCGCGATTCAAACTTTTCAAATTCATCAAATGGCGAGAATAAAAATTTGCAAATGCCAATTAAGTATCATAGTTTTTTGTAATTAACATGTATCCGTAAAATTAAAGCAGGATTGTAAAATTAGCGAGATGTCCTTCTCGCAATTTTACACAGATATTAATTCCTTGCGTGTAATTAGGAATCTACGGTAGTAGTCAGATAAAGAAATAGATTGCTATTTTTTTCTGAAATTCAACATGCCAGACAACATCATTTCTAGATTTTAAAGATCTGTGTAAAAATATGATATGTGGTTTATTGATTAAGATTTACAATTATATGATGTACCAGGCAAACGAAAGCTCTAACACTGACCTTCCGCTTGAGGATCTGTTCCATTAATTCCACTGTACTCCCCAGGGACAACAGGGCACACTCATAGCTACTCTGTGTATTACACATATACATATGTAAGTGTATGTTAGTACATGTATATAAAAGCAAATAATATTTATTTCAATAATCTTAACCTTGTTCAATCAAAATATGTTCAAACATTCAGGAACAGTTACTTCTGAAACCCTCATAAAAGGACATAAATAGATATCTAAAGTAATTAATTCAGGTACATGTAAATTATAACTTTGCTATAAAGCAAATTATAAGTCAAATTTATCATCTTTTTTCTGTAATTTGAAAACTATAACAAATCATATTAATCATATGAAAAAAAAATTGATAATATTTGCTTTCTATAAAAGACTTTTGATAAAAATGCATATTAGAAATATTGTGAGAGTGATGGCCTACATTATTGAGGTAGATCGAGTCGTATTTAATGGCCTCAGCTCTCAGCTCCTCTAAGTTCATCTCTGTTGTATGTTTCAATGTCTCAATCAACATTTGTGAATGCTGCAGTAATATCATGTCTTCTGTAGAATACTGTGCCTACAAATCCACAGAAAAAGTTAATGAAACTCCAGTTTAGTATGCTGAGCCTATCGATGCAACATAAGTTCCCAAATTACCGGTACTTCCAACACACAAAATTGTTTCAGTTTTGATAATTCAAATGAATTTGTTGTTAAATCACTTCAGACACAATAATTATTTTCTAATTAAGGATATCTTATCTAAAATTGAAAAGTTTATTGTATCTTCTAACTACATGTACCGGTATTCAATAGATCTAAGGTTACTAACCTCCAGCCGAACACATCTGTCGATGAGGCCGAGCTCACAGCACCGCTTGAATGGGCCACTGATTCTGGCCGGGTTTTCTGGGTGATGGTCATCCCACAGGTTTTTGTGTTTCAACATCCGCTCATCATATATCAAGCCAGTCCTTCAATAAAACGGTGTATCAACTTCATAGTTCAGTCTAGATGTATATCTGGGAATATCAGGGAAAATATTGGGTGCTGGGCCATAGAGTAAAAGTTCCATTCATGCTAAATACCGGTACTAGCAATACAGTGCGCAAAAACATATGACATTGTTATGATCAAGACATTATTTTCCAATTTCCTAACACATTCTGGGGAAATATCTTATACCAAAAGACACTTGAGACACTCTGCAGCTAATTCATTAAATTTCGTGAAATTTGATCTCTTGTGCTTCATGGACCATGAGTTTGTAGAAAAAAACATAAACAGAAACATCCTACTATCCCTAATCCAAACCTAGGAAACATATCAATATGTGGACTGAATTGTGTTTCACAATTCAAAGAATATCCTGGCCGTTCTTTCTGCCCTGCAGCTACCCTCCCATCCTCTGCTTCTTTTGTAACCAGGGCTCAGATTCCATCAAGATTGCCCTACCCACCCTCTTGCGCTTTGCCCTTGGCTCAAAATTCACACTCACCCCTCAACAGGGTCCGGTTCTCTTACTGTCAAGGCCTGCAAATAAGAGCTCATACATTCATATAATCAAAAAATACACAAAATAAAAATATTTACAAATTTAAAGCATGACAAATCAACAACAAAATGATTTGGTTCAACTTATCATACTTAAATCTAAGATTATCTTTCATGATGTAAAATAACACAACAAAGGGATAAATATGACTATATTTTTTATAATTTATTAATTTATTTAATTTAAAAAAAAATTAATTAATATGGGGTTAACTCTTACGATTTCCGCAAGTTTCCCGACCAAATACTCGGACTCCGAGTCACTATCCGATTTTTGTCTCCTCCTTTCTTCTCTCATTCTCTGTCTTTCTGCCCGTCCCATTTTCTTCAGCTCTTCAAGGGACATTTTTTTGTCTTTGGCTTCCTGGCTTGAAGGGTTCACCTGAAGTCCAATAAAATTTCAACAGATGTATAAGTCCAGTTTCTATGTTATCATTTTATCAAATTATAAATTCACTCTCATTCACATGCTAACCAATACCAATACATGTATTAAAATTACATCAAGTGAAAGGGAAGAACTGATAATCTTTTGTTTTGATGCTTGCCAGTCCTAGATATTTTTTTTTCATTAATTTTTCAAACAAAATTAAAAAGGGGTCCCTAGCTCTAAATAGCTGAATTGGTTTGCCCTTTTATTTGTAAAGTTGAATTTTCCTGAATGCTTTCAGAATATATCATAATGGTTTCTGTGTAAAAGTAGAGTATGTACATTTCTTCATTTTGACTACAATTACCGGGGTACTGTTATCCTCTTGTAAGGAAACAGATTCAGACCCCCCCCCCCCCCTTCTTCCTCCTCAGATTCTGTGCTCACTCCACAGGTCACACCTAAAATTAATTTTAGCACGGGGCACATGCATATGCACATTGTAGTGAGCTTCAAGTTATATATGTACATGTAATATACATTGTGATATTCTCTCACATACATCTTGGGTAGGACTTCTGACTCCTACGTCTTTTCCTCTGAGCTGATCATCAGGGTCAAAATCCTCTTCAGAATAGTCCTGATGCATTTCCTACACAGGTGATCTCCTTCACAGGTGATCTACAACGGCAACAAGAAAAATAACTTTGAGAATATTGAACGTGCTATTCTCTTCAAGATTTTACTTGGCTAGCACTTCTTAACTCTGCCAGAAACTTGGCCAAAAGAAGAAGAATGTTCATATTAAAAGTGACATGAATTCATAAATATGCATTACTTTCCTTTTTTGTCCGACTACCATCATATTAGTAGTGGATTTCTATTGTTCGCTCATCGCTACACACCCCCTATATAAGGCCGAGAGCACTCTTCATGCTTCACCGCATTCGGTTATTTCATTCATCCGAATACGTTACACTGGACAGAAAGCTTTAAATGAAAGCACCTTGTACAAAAATAATATGATAATCACTGCACTGGTGAGGAATATCAAATAAAAGACAAAACAAAATAGAATGTAATCCAGGTACACATATTTAAAAAATCCTTGATCATTGTAGAACGCTCTCCAGTGTTGTACTGTTATACTATCGCACATGCTCAAACCACACACTATAGCAGGTCGTTCAGTGACAGCGTTGACTTCAGAAAACGGAGTTTTTAGGAACTAATAAAAGCGATATTACGTTGTTACATACATTCTAGGATTAACTATCACTTATCTACTGTGTTGGATGTAGTGCGACCGGGGTCTACAAAAAGATGCAGACGTTATGCACTCTCAATGAACAACACATGTGTTTGATTTGCATGCGAAGTAAGACAGCAAAGCACTGTCTGTGCAAGATGTTGCAGATACATTGGGATTTCTTTCTAAGATTAAACGATACTTTATTTTTTATTGATGATAGTTTTTTTTATTCATTTTTTAACAAGCATATTACTACATTGTGTAGTTCTAATATTTAGAAGTCCATGCAACCAGAATATATAAACCCCAGTGACATTTGAGGAGTAATCAAAACTAATATGGCAACCAAATACATTTATGAATTCATGTCAGTTTTAATATTGGCCAAAAAAAGAAAAATGTTTAAGATTATTTTGGCCTAAGCATAGCTGAAGTCTGTAGCTCCTGGTCTGAAAAAGTTCGGATGGACGACGCAGTGCTTCCAACTGCAATTTATGACCTAAACATTGAGATGCAATAATCTGATAATGGCCAAAATTTTCTATAACCCTTTTTCCATCACAACAAGCAAACAATTAAGTTTCAAATTTCAGAAAAGCTTATTAGGAACTGTTCCAAGATTTGGTGAATGTTTGAATCTAAATATACTATCCAAGTCACATCTTGCCGAGAATACAGTAAAAACGCTGGCGATAAAATCTAAATGAAACTATCAAAATGAATCAACAATTCATTTTCACATTGCAAAAGAGTTTTCCAGTCAGAAGTTTGGTTTAACATGACACATAGTTTTATTATTTAGAAAACAATTGTCCATAAACCTTTAAAATACATAAATTATGGAATTTACGACATATCCAGATAAGTTATATCAAAGACCATGCTTTGAATTCAGCCATTGACACATTGAACATAAAAATCAGTGTAAAAATATTATTGCCAAGATTATGTTACTTAATTCGATCACTTATTTTTCGATAGTACCTTAATTCTACACCGGGTCTGTCGCTTCAACTCAAAACAACCAAATTTGACTACTTTCGATTTAAACCACCAAAAGTACCTCCTACAATGAAGAGCGCAAGTAATGACTTGTAGTCAAATATTTCCACCATGTGCGGATCCGGATAATTTATCCAGGGCGGGAAAAGTAAGGGTTATTTTTGACAATAGATATATCTGAGAACATTATAATAATTTAAGTTAAAATTGCCCGTTGGGGGGGGGGGGGGGCGTGTCCAGGACATGGACTGGACCGGTTGAGTATCTACGGTGTAACATTTATGACACGTAATTATTTTATTTTTTAAGATATCAGGCAAAAATATTTCGTGAAAATCGGTAATTCTTTAGTGAAAAAGAGATTTTATCGTTTGAAAACGATTTATTATCTTGTGAAATTGACATGCATATTGATTATCTCGTGAAAACGACATCATGATATCTTCTAAAAAAATATTATCTTGTGAAAACAACGTATTATCTTGTAAGAACGAGATATATTTTACGGTCACGATATTTCACAAGATAATATCTCGTTTTCACAAGATGCGCAGCAAAGAAATTTGTTAAATTTACATATAAAAAATTGAATTAACATGGAGTTGCCCCCCCCCCCCCCCTCACTTTTATGGGACCATGCATGAAAATTAGGAAATAACAGTGAAATTGAAGTTAAAGGGAAGGTGTACCCCCCCCCCCCCCTCCAAAATGCTGATGAGGATCTCCATCGGTGTTTTTCGGTCACAGCTCAGATTCGCCAACAAAACTTCGAGTAAATGTTAACCGTCTCAAGTCACATGTCGCACCTCCCTGCCTTGGTGTGACCCTGGTAATGCTATGGCAACTGAGTGACAGTGCCGAAAGTCGAGCCTCCGGCGCCTCCAAATCATCGGAACACGTGATTAAGAGAAGGACACCCTAACAGAAAAACCCTTGGGCCTTAAAGCTAGGGGGTGGGGTTGGACGGGAGGCCAACTACCTCCTCCTGGAAAAAACAACACAATTACAGAAACAATGAACATCATGCTCAACATCCGACTAGATCCCCTGTGACACCCAAACAAATATTTACCATCAGACACTGGAATGTAGGAACCATATGTACAGAGGAAGGCATCAGCACAAATTGCGAGAAAGATGGAAGGATACCAACTAAACATTCTAGGAATCAGTGAATGCCGATGGACAGGAGCTACACCATCTACAGCGGGAATGAAGAACTACATATGAGGGTGGAGTTGGCATAATGATCAGTTAGCAAGCAGTAAACCCACTCAAGGAATGGACATCCATCAGCAACAGAATCATAACAGAATCATAACAGCACGATTCTATACCAGATACATGAGAGTGTCAAAAATACAAGCATATGCACCACATAATGAAAAGGAAGAGGAAGAAAATGAACAGTTCTATCAGAGGCTACAGGACACATTAGATGGATGCAACAAGAATGACATCATTATTAAATCTGCGAATGGAAGAGTGAAAAATCAGTTAGACCATCTTCTCACAAAAGGTCAATGGAGATATTCTGTTCTAGACTCCAAAGCTGCTCAGATGCCAACAGTGACCTCTACTTGGTGAAGACCCTAATTAGGCTGCAACTCAGTACATACAAGAACAAGTTTAAACCAAGACTGGATGTGGAGTGCCTCAAGAACAAAGATATAAATACTAAGAGAAGAGACTGCAGAAACTAGTATCAAGGATTGGTGAGAACAGCAGTAGATGGCATATGTGAAATCAGCAGGGGAAGTAGGCCCCAGGAAAGGGAAAAAAAACAAGCCAAGGATCAGCAAAAACTCATGAAAGCTGATAGATGAAAAGAAAAAAAACATCACGACAAAGATAGACAGCACAAGTTCCGAGAGAGTCGAGACTAGATTGATGGATGACCACTGTCAATAAAATTTAAGTGTGAGAGATGACAAAAGGAGGTGGATGGCAGAGAAAGCCGAAAGAGAGCAGAAAGAAACAGAAAACGGAAGATAGAAGGAGCTGTATAACACCTCAACACAGCTGTCAGGAAGGCGTAACCGACAAACAGCGGCGGTAAAAAGCAAGAATTGGGAACTACTGCAGAATAAAGACGCAAGCCTTGCTATATGAAGGGAACACTTCGAGGAAGTGCTTAACAGGAACACCCCAGAGTCACCTACTCAAGATGGGAAGGCCTCTGGAGCAGATCAAATAACAGCAAAAATGCTTCAGCAGATATTGACCAGACCAGCAAAAAAAACCTAAAACACAACTTTGACCAAGTATGGAAGAATGAAAAGGTGCCAAAGGGATGGAAAAAGGGATTGATATGCCAAATTTCCAAGAAAGACAACTTACAGTAATGCAGTAATTGGAGGGGAGTTAGTTTGCTACCACTAGTCAGCAAAGTACTTAGCAGAATTCTCATCAACAGAATACAGGTCGGGTTGGCCACGCCCTTTGGAAAGAACAAGCAGGGATCCGGACAGGGACTGTCGGTAGGATCTTTTTCCCCAGGAACATCCTGAAGCAAGCTAGCTAGTGGAATGCTACCATGTACATCCATATTGTAGACTTCGAGAAAGCATTCGACTCGGACACAGAGACAGCCTATGGGTTATCATGAAAAAATATTGAATACCCCAAAAACTGATTAAGATTATCAAAGCCCTATATGATGAGCTCCAGCGCTTTGTGATTGAGGACAACGAGATTATAGCCCATTTCATGTGATGAAGGGGTCAAATAAGGATGCTGCCTGTGAGATTTCTTGTTCCTCTTCATCAAAGACTGAGTATAAAGAAAGGATATTTGGCGGATCATCTCAAAAATATTAGTTACTTGAGTTTCCAATTTTCTTTCATCTTTTTGTGTTACAATTGCACATGCATAGTTTGTGAATAAATTATAATAAAAGACGGAGTAATGGAACAGACAACCAAAGATGAGTGAACAGGGCTTTGCTAGAACTTCACCACCATGCTTGAAGACCTTGACTTTGAGGACGACATTGTCTTACTGTCATCAAAAATAAGCCAACTCCAATCCAAGGCAGCAAAGCTATAAGACAACTCAGCAAAAGCGGACTAGAAAATAAATGCCAAGAAATGCAAAGTGCTAATTCTGAAGGTTAACAGCAAGTGCAAAGCCAGCCTGACGGTGAGAAATAGTGAAGCTGAAGTTGACAGCTCACACACCTTTGCGCCAATGTCACCAAGGCCGGCGGGAGCATGGTTGATATAGTAGAGAGAAAAGCACTAGCTAGCACATCCCTCAGGAGGCTACAAACACCTGGAACACCACGGATATAGGTAGAAAGACCAAAGTCTTCCCCTACAAGAGCCTGGTCCTGCCTGTATTGCTTTATGGATGCGAGACTTGTGTCATGTTGTAAATTTTGAATTTACTGGGTGGGTGTAAATACAAAATTTAGTTGTCATGTCGTAAATTTTGTATTTACACCCGCCCAGTAAATTCAAAATTTACAACATGACACTTGGATGCTCACCAAGACATAGGAAAAAAGGATAGACACCTTTCAGACCAAGTGCCTCGGATGATTTTCAAGATAAAACAGACGGACGGAGAGACAGACAGACAGACGGATGCCGGACAAAAAGAGATCAGGATAGATCACTTGAGCTTTCAGCTCAGATTAGTAAAACAAACTGATGTAATTGCAGTTGAGAGGTTGCCATATGAACATGCAAATGGTTTAGAAGTTAACCTGGCGTCTTTGAAAGACCAGATCTTGAAGATATCATGAAATCATTCACTCAACCACTGCACACCACTTATTTACTGAAGCTATGGCGTATCGTAATATTTTAAATCTTTAACGGGTGCAGTTCCACGAGGAAAATTACTTGTCTATACCCATTTGTTCATAAGGCATTGTGCTCCTCACGCTTCAGTTTTAACTCATACAACAATAAGGTTATTATAATCTATGATAGCCTGTTAACAACGACGAACCGTGATTTCTCTTATACTCCATACTCACATCAGCGATGCCATTTACTGAATCTCTGGCATTTTGAAATTAATAATTACACAGCTGTCAGTGTAATCACTCATTATAATATTTAATATGTCAGCAGTTCAACATGTTCAAGAGCATAAATATTTTAATCACATACATAATAACGGGTTATCATATTTTATTTTGAATTTGTAAATTTCAGTACTTGTATGGCTGTAAATAGACATGTCAATGAGTGTTAAAAAAACCATGGGGTGCGTTCAGAGTATTTCCAGTGGTACCAATACCAGTTTGCCAATAGTAACAATTTGTGCCATTGGTGCCATTGGACCCATGTATACTCTGAACGAGTTTTGGGGTACAGATAGTAGGAAATTTACCAATGTTAACAATGGTACCTTTGGTGTACCATTGTTAACACTGGCTGATTAGCCTATATAGCGGAAAATGTCAAACCAAGATGCAATATTTTTGCCTCGTTGATCATTTTGCACCAAAAGGATACATTCAACATTATAATTTGTGTACAATAAAGAATTTTTTTTTACAGTTTTTCATCTCCCGCAAAACGTGTGTATATATCTTTGGAAAAACATGGCTAGAGCGAGTCATAACTATGCGATTACTTTAATACCATAATATAGACACCCGATGATTTTGATACCGTTTGTCCAGGGACACATTTGAAAGTCAATGCTTAATACCGACAACAATCTAAATGGCCCCACCCCTAATGTTGAAAAGGAACTATTGGTGTTTTTGAGAACTTTCGATGTATGGCTGAACGGTTTTAGAACATCTCCAAAAGGAAGTTTTTTATAGAGTATTTTCTCCTCCTTAAAAAATATTAAGGCCAAATAGATAGCCTTCATCACAATTAAGCAAATAATTGGAGAAAACTTTCAATTTCAAAATGTTTTGGTGCTTTAGATGGCAGTCATATTCCAACCAATGTCCCCCATACGCCTGCAACATGCCTACATATACAGAAAGTTTTTTTTAATATATTTTTGGAATATTACAATGCTTAAAGGAATTGTTCAGCTACAACAAGGTTTAAGGTGGAAAAGCTGTAAAATTCATCTGTTGCCTTCAGTACATACAAAATATCCGCCATTTTTGTGACGTCATAAAAAAAATTTACCATCGCTAACAGAGCTCTAGATTGTCTGCAGAAATGTCTACCTATGGTAAATTTTATCGGCAAACATTGGTACCGTTGGTATACCAATGGTAAAAAAAATTGCCAGTGGTAACTTTTGTCTGCCAACGGCAGTACTCTAAACGCACCCGTTGTCACGCTGAAAATTTTAATAGCTGAAAGAATAATTGCTCTTCAGTATCAATATTTTCCATATCATATAGATCAAAATGAAAATATATTAAAACAACGCTTTAATTCTTTTACATTGCTCGCCTACTAGTAACCGAAGGTCACTTTAATTAAACAGACAATTGTTTATGTATTATACAAATCGTATATCAGAGACTGATTTACATGTAGGATCTACAATGAACCCGTTTGCAATTTACACAAAGTTTTTTTTTTTCATTCAAAACCCACGTCTGCAATGTATTTGGCGATGTCTATAAAATGTGTTACTTCTTCAAGTTAAAAATGATGGGTTCACTAATATGCTTAAAGAAGGTGTACAAGGAAAAAACTCTTATAGCCACCGATTTTATAGAAGTAAATGCCTAGCGTCTATAACTTCCATTACGCATACTAAATCGATTTCTCTATAATTTGGCATCCTTTTTAATTCATGAAAAAAGTTTTCTTTTAAAAAAAATGAAAAAGTTATTTTTTTTGGTGGTGTTAGAATATTTTGACTTTTCTTATAATAACATTTAAAATGCAATATTAAATAATGCTTAATAAAGTCATATTATATAATTATATTTTCAATTGGAACTATATATTCAAATTGAAAAATATCATATATCGTTTTAATATAATTATGGAATAACGTTGTGGAAATCTTCACATTGCGGAGATAGGGAAACATGAAAAGTAATAAAAGATAGTTCTCATCTGACCTCAATGTCTTATGTTTAATATTTTCCATATCGGTGACATCTTTAGAAAATTAAACATTATATAGAAAATACTAGAATTATTTACGATTTAATGTCGTTCACTGAAAATGAAAACATACCAGGTCTTTTAGTTCTCATTGACTTTGAAAAACCCCTGATTCTGTTTCATTGTCCTTTATATACAAAGCGTTAGAATACTTTGGATTTGGAAATAATATTATAAATTGGATAAAGATTCTCACCAAAGATTTTAAGGCTTCTGTTTTACAATGTGGCTTTTTGTCAGAACAGTTCGAAATCCAAAGAGGATGTAGACAGGGAGACCCAGTAGCTCCTTATTTTTTTTTATATGTGCAGAAATTTAAACTATTCTTATAAAACAAAACGTTGATGTTAGAGGTATGATTGTCCATGGCAACGAACATAAGATTTCTCAGTATGCAGATGATACTTCACTCATCTTAGATGGTTCACCAATATCACTTCTCGCACCTCTTGATACTTTAGACTTTTTTTTCCACACATTTCAGGTTTGAGGATAAAGAGCTCTAAAACAAAAATTGTATAGATAGGTAAAAAAAATTCTAACAAAGTTTTTCACCATTCGCCTTGGAAACTTGATCGGGGCTCCACTTCTTCTAATTTACTTCGAATAGATTTTTCGGTTGATTTAGATAAAGTGACATCAATAAATTACAACAAACAATTGTCAAAAGTTTTTCCCCGATTCAGCGAAGGAGGAGAATTTTAACTCCCACTGGTCGCATCACAGTTGTAAAAAGTTTGATTATTCCAAAACCACTTTTTTTTCACTTCCAAATCCAAAACAAGATCTTATTTCATCTCGTATTAAAAGGCTGTTCGAATTTATTTGGAAATCAAAGTATGACAAACTTAAGAGAGAAATTGTTACTCTCGATTATCTAAAAGGTGGTTTAAAAATAGTTAACATTTCTAACTTTATGGCATCTCTTAAATGTTCATGGATTAAGAAATTTACTCAAGGGTACAAACCATGGATGGACTTTTCTTTTTATCAATAAATGGTAATGACTTTGTAAACTAATGACTTTGTAAACAAACTTATTGATTTTGGTGGTGATTTCCTATCAGACATGGTTGTTCAACGAACTAATATTTTTTGGCAGGATTTTTGGCTCTGCTTACTAAGAAAATGATCAAAAGCTCATCAAATACAAAGAATGTTTTCAATATTCCTGTGTGGTACAACTCTAATATAAAAATTAAATATGTATTTCTCAAACATTGGTATAAGAAAGGGGTTAAAATTATTGGAGATTTTTTGAATGAAAATTTAAATGTATTATCAAGAATAAATTTTACTGAAAAATTCCATTTTTCATATAAACCTCCAATGTTATATAATAGTGTAGTAAGTGCAATATCGAAGTACTTTACCTATTTGTCCATTGATAAGTCTACTTTGAAGAGAGACTGTACTGCATTTATGCCAATTTATTATGAGTCTGTTTTTTGAAAGAAAAGGTAACATAACATTTATTCATATGTCTAACCTCCAATAATTGTGTACCTACAGCTACCAGCAAATGAAATGCTGAGCTATGTATATTTTGCCAAATGATCTCTGTGCACAGGATGTTTTAAAAATCTGTTTTAGAACATCCAATGATTCAACTGGTAACTGATTCAACTGGTAACTGGTTACAATATACAATTCTCAATAGAATTCTTCCTGTTAAATATTATCTTTAAAAAATCAGAATTACTACCTCTGCCTGCTGTACTTTTTGTAATGATACGCTTGAAACTATACAACATGTTTTTGCAACATGCAAGAAAATACACCCTCTATGGAATTCACATATATTTTCATATGCGAAATAAAACAAAAATGTTAGTTTTAATGTTTGTAATGTATTATTTGGTGTTTATCCCCTTGATTGGGATTACAAAATTCTAAACTTTGTAATCCTATATACGAAGCACTATATATTATTTTCATGTTTAAAACAAAATCAGACGCCGAATGTTTGTGGGGCTTTTACATTATTTAAATCAAAGATACAAGATTGAAAAGTATATTCATATTCAGAAATCAGAAACTGAAGAATTACGGAAATTCATAGTCAATTCAAAGCTCTATAGAAACTAACAGGACTGAAATCTACATGCCCTTTTTTCGATTGTTGGTCACTGGAAACCTACAATGACCTAAGAAAAATCCTGGATTGCACAAAATAATCAAGATTATGTCAGACTCGAAGTCTCACAGGAGACGATTTGGCTATTTCCTTTAGCTAACGTACTGATGTACATTAACAGTAATTTAGTTAACATAACTTACGTTTTGCAGTTAATTTATTAATTTGTTAAAAGAAAGATGTAAATTTAAAAAAATAAAACGCTTTCTTTGATTATTTATACGCCCGGTTATGAAGGTAGCGATCGTTGCAGAAAAAAGGTTACATAACCAGCTAACGCGGGTTACGTATTTTTTCTCTAATGTCGCCACATTCATATCACGTATGAATCACCAAAGAAAGCATTTTATTGTTTAAAAAAATGTTTAAAAAATTGCAAACGAAAGCACACTGATAAATAAGAAGAACTAAACAAAATCATGTTTGGAAGGTTTATGAAATGAACCAAAATAAGACATATTTAACTGAGGATTTGGAAACTGTTTCTGTTTTGAATTTTTTTTTTCAAAGAATTCTTTCAACACTTTAAAGATTACAGATCGTCGCACTGAAACGGCAAAGCGAGATACGAAAGAGCTGGGTAATAGTAGTTCCTTAGGATGGTTTCTTTCTCTTCTGACCACTTGAAGCCGTACTTGTCACAGGTTTTCAGTTCCGTGATTGTTTCTTCTATTATCGTTTTGTAGGGCCTGTTCGGTTAAAATAGAAGATATTAAACAGAAGTTTCTAATTTTCTCATATATCAAAATAAAAAAAATTCATTAACCTTAGTCAATAAAAAACTTAAAATTAATTTTAAATGCCTAACAACATATTAAAGATTTTTAACAATGGGTATTAAAAAACAAGTTTGGTAATTTATATATCCTACTATAGTCTGTCCCATGATTTTTATGCAGCAAATTTGGACGATTTTTGATAAAAAAAAAAACCAAATACCTGTGAACGAAGTGTAATTGAAAAAAATTATGAACATTTTTCATTCTTTTGAATGAACATTGTTTGAACCCTGAAGTATGTCGAGTAATTAAGCTAAATGTGAATCGAGGATATCTTGGTATATAAAAATATATTGTTCGTGGCAATAAGCCATCTTTTTTAAAAAAAAAAACTAAGATTAAAATATGTCTTGCAGGAATTTTTATAAAACGTGATATACATTGCAACGTATACTCACGGACAAAACGTTTCTTTGGAGTGATTTGCAATATTCCACACAGCCGCATGGATCAGATTCCTGACTTGCTCATATAAAGTTAGTAGCTGTGTGACCTTATTATTCAGACACTCGCGTATCTCTTTTGCAACTGTAAATTGATACATCACAATTTTTTTTAAAATCGCACTCATTCAATACACATAGGTAGGTGTACACACAGGTGGAATTCAATCTAATGGAACTGTCAAATATCTATATGAAAAATGCCTGTATCTGATGATACTTACCGGGAAGTATAGGCGATTTGCACAATGTTCTCTCTCGTAGAGTCAAAATGGATGCGTAGTCTCGAACAATATCTTCGCAGAACGGGTTGGATTTATAATGATAATTTTTTGCACATTCGATAAACTCTGGAAAGTAGCTGAAAAAATAATCAATGGTTTTGTTGATTTGAAATGAATTTCAATCGTTGTGTGTGTTTGTATGTCTGCTGATTATTCTTTTGGAGGAAATGTTCGTTTAAACCATTAAAAGGGAAAACACACTACCTGAACGTATATCATGATTTCATTATATTCAGCACATTATGGAGTATTCATGTGGAATTGCTGGACAGGGAATTTCAAGTGAATATCACGCACAAAATGACAGTGTATCAACTACAATATTTAGTTGCTGTTTCTGCCTTCATGTAGCAATAATAGCTAATAAAAGTTCAGCTCATTATTTTATTTATTATTGCAGCGTTAGAATAGATATAGATATTCCAATCTTTCTTAATATAGATATCCTAACACGAGTTAAGCTACAAAATCGAAACATAAAAAACTATTTACTATGATCAAAACTTTCTGGTTATGTAGACTTCATGTATGGTCACTCTGATGTTTACGCTTAAGCTTTCCAGAAATAGAGAGGCATTTACATTATTGTGATTAAGTGACTTACCTGCATACATCATCAAAGTAACCCTCTCTAAAGAAGTCATGTCCTTTACTCGGATCTCCTGGCTGTAAGACCAATGGTGATGTTTCTGGACAAAAATAGATGCCTGGTGGGCAGTCAAGACTCCTCTTGAAGATTGAATGTCCATATTCGGTCTCTTCTCGCTTCCATGAACTCTCATCTCTTTTGACATAAAAAAGTATTTATTGCACACCTTACATTTCAAGCTCTCCAATTCAAATGCAAAATAATTTCAATACGTACAATATTGGAAACAGCAAATAACAGACTTAAACCAAAGGAACTAAGTAACCAAAAACGTTGATATGTTACTAAATATTTGCCCTCTGTCTCTTTATCACTGTTTTCCGACGATGTCAAAACTGATTTAAATATTATTGTATAATTAGCTTATCGGAGAACTTATTTTTCAGGACTTTTTATATTCAATAGCAAACTATTTATCTAGCATAACAACCAACGGAAAAAGATTGGCTAGAATGTCATCTATTGAAAACTATCCACTTTGACTTACCTTGTCAGCGAGTACTTAAAAGTAAATTGAGAGTGACAGAGGGAACCTGAGGTTAGAAGAATCGTAATTAAGGGCAACATGGCCATCTTATTCAGGTAAAAAGACCACTACAGAGCTTCCCAATACTCTCTGCGTATTTATACACGTATCTGTTTCAAATTATAATTGTTGGTCGACTGTATAATCAATAGAAAATTGGTCATCTTCATTTAATGGATCAATTAGGGTTTATATAAATGTTCTGGACTTGAATTATGAACTTTGCTTTCGTAATGTCTAATAAACACATTTAATGGTATTTAAAATAATATTTGATGTAGTTAGCATGTGGTTAACTGCGTCTTCGTTTCTATTTGTTGTAAAGCTGTTACACTTTTCTCGCTCCAGTTTAAATTCTATAAACCATGCATTATTAAGATTTTGATTTGTCAAGTCGTTAATAATGATAACGATTAACTGGGTATTATTTGATGCATGCTGACATTTTCGGTGATATTAGGTAAATATTTTGACCTTTTGAAATTAGTAATTACACAGTTGTCGGAAGAATCAAACTGAATTTGAGGTGTTTGCAGCATTGCATGTTTGAAAGACTAACATTGATATCAACATTAGTTGTAACACTGTATAAATATAACTTCGTTTTTTTCAAATATATTATAGCATCGTATGATTTATACATATATATCTGACGTCATCCTGTCAATAACTGCCGTCAAGTGGTCAGACAAATAAATAACGTGCGCTCTAATTATCCTCCCATATTGTTATTTGTTTTGCCTCGGACTAGAATGTCAAGACGTCATTTGATGAATCGCGTCATGTGATTGCCTTATAAATCTCTTTACATGGCAAACGTCAAAATTTATACGGCAACATCGTGGAACGTTATTTGAGCTGATTTTTTACACAAACGTTTCACCATACCTCTAGGTTTTTTAGCCCCAAAATATTTAGAGTGGACCCCCTTTGCCCGTGACGTAATACCACATACAATGGCATCCAGGTCCGTGCAGACGACGGACGAGGAGCCAAAAAAATAAGAGAATTTAGCTCAGTTCAGAGAAAACATTACAATCAAACAAAGGAGCAGCGAAAGTGTTTAAAGAATATTTGCAACAAAAAGGGGAATCGGTGGATTTTGAAACATTAATTTGACAACGTGAGACTGGACGAATGCCTTGGCTATTTTTATATGGATCTCAGGAAAGTGGATGACAGTCACTACAAGGTAAACTCACTTGAGGGCATTCGTCACGGACTAAACGGACACCTGAAAATTCCACCATTCAACAAGAATTATGACATAATCAAGGACCCTACTTTTACGGACAGTAATACTTGTTTGAAAGCTGTTCTTGCTGAGACAAAGGGTGTCGGAAAAGGGGATGTTGAGCACTACCCAAATCATTTCAGAGCCTGATATACAGAAACTGTACACAAGCATGCACCTCTCCATAAATATTCCACAAGGACTGTTCAACAAAGTTTAGTTTGATGAACGGATGTTCTTCTGTCGCAGCAAGGACAATGAAAACTTACACGGGATGACAAAAAAACACTTTAAAAGTTTTCACCGATGACAAAACTGGCCGAAAGTACGTGAAAGAGGTATTGGACGAGCTAACGAAAAACCATAAAATTGACAAAGAATCGTCTTCATGAACAATGCCAGAAGTGCCAGGTAGGTGAACTGTTCATCTTTGTTTTGAATCATAAAATATAGATTCAAATAATGTACAACAAACTGTTATTAAGTGTACTTTCTACATGGATATTAAATCATATTTTAGGATCCATTTTTTGTCCAGTACTCTCCAATGTGATGTATATATATCAAAGTTGCATCCAGAGTTTGACAAGTAAGTGTAAAAACAATTAAAAAAATAGATTTTTAGATCAATTGTATATACATGTATTTGTTTATATTATAAATTTAACACAATTAAAGACAGATTTCATAAAAATAGAAAGTAATGCAAATTCAGCCTGTCAATTTTAAACGTCGAATTTTTTTCAGACTATGGCAAAGACCACTAGAATCGTTTGTTGACCCAGATAGTATTTGGTTTTATAACGCACGGGTTGGTGAAAAAACCTCATCACATTTCTAAACCGAATTAGTAAAGCAGCTGGTCCTCTAAAATATATACCAACTATTCAATTAGAGCAACCAGTGCGTCCATTTTGTCAAAGTCCAAGTTTGGTTCGTCACAGGTGATGGTAGTCACAGGACATAAATCGGTTCAAAGCTTAAGTGTGTACCAAAGAGTCAGTAATGAAAGATGATGATGGCCGACTCTATAACCAAAAACATTCTGCCTTCAATGCCAGCGTTGCCAGACTTAAACAAGCCTGCTATTCTGCCTGGGCCCGCATCATTAGCTTGCGCTGTCCGTCACAAAAATAAAGCTCTCCAGGAAATTCAAAATGTTGATATTGAGCTGACCGACATCAATATGAATGAGCTGTTTAATGATTTTGAGGATCAGGCCTAGGAAGTCACATGTTCCCAATCAATTTCTGTAAATAAGACCAGCCTTCAACCAACCTCCCTGTTCAGCAATTGCTCTGTTCCCATCCATCAACTTACAATTAATCAAAAAAAATGTGGCTGTTTTTCTTCAAAACAAAATTGTTAAAAACTGTTTATCACTGTAGAGTTTATAACGTTCATTATATTTGTTATATGATATTTTGTTTGTTTACATATAAAACTTTAGGTCCTCGACAAAACAAATCACTTATTAGGTTTAATTTGATACTAACTCTTAACAGAAATTTGTTGGGTAAAGTCCATAGAAGGCGAGGCGGACTTCTCAGCCGTAAAATAAGATAATACTAATAATACTAATAATAATACTATTAAACTATTGACAGTCGATTGGTAAACCAAAATATCTTATTTTTTTAAATACTCCATACAAAACTTTCGAGGCTTACACAATTAATCTTTTGCTGCCAAATTATGGACGAATTCTACATAAACAAGCATTCTGGGAGTATTGCATAAGCAATACACGTCCCCTACCGGTTTGTGGAAATTGTGAAAACAATGCACTGTTATGCAGAATATCGAACCCGAACATTAAAAAATTGGAATATAAAAAAATTAATTTTCTCGAAAATATGTCAACCAGACGCTGCAAAAGTCAAAACTTGATCTGCAGTTTGACATTTTGAAGCTGTTCAGCAAATTTCATATTATTCCCCAAACGCATAAAGAAAAAAAGAGTGGAAAACTGAAGTGGGACAGACAGACGGACGGACAGACGGACAGACGGACTGACGGACGCAGAGGAAAGCTATAGTCCCCTCCGGTGAAAACCGGTAGGGGACTAAAAACCAATGGACTCCTCAACAATTTGAAAGTTATAACTCCATCGACTGTGCAAAAAATAAGCACCATTCTAACATCTTAACCAAATTAATGTCATTTAATAAAGTGTTTTTAAAGACATGAATTCTTTGGATAATATCAGGTTTAAAAACATATAATACTTAAGAAAGTTATAATTTTTGCACCAAAAAAATGCATTTTTTTGTAATAAAGATATGTGCAAAGTAAAGCTGCACTCAAATTAGACTACACTTTATTCAACCAGAAGGAATAAATACAAGGGTTGTTAGAAAAGTTCGCGGATTGATTGTGAGCGGACGATTCGCATGATACCAGCGAAATTTTTCATATTTAATCTTGACGTGTTTTCTTAGAAATATGAAAATATTTTTTAATTTTAAATGCACCTTAAAAATATACAGATTAATTATTTTGATAAGATATGCTTCACAGAGCATGTCAGTTTTTAATCGTTTTATTTTTTATACGCATATTTTCTTATTAAGTAAATGTACAGTTTAAGAGCATGTAAATAAACGATATTTCATATGAGATCACAGTAGTTTATGAAGGTCATTTTGTGAAAGTTTCAATTAAATTGAAGAATTTCTTTCAGTTTCATCGCCAAATATAGACGACCAACGCTAGAAAATGAGTCAAAAACGTTAATGGATTGGACACCACGGAGCACCAGGCCGTCATTTAATTTTGTGTTCAATCTTCAAAAAAGACCAAAATGTTCCTAGATGCTGCTTTTTTTATAGGACAAAGGTTTAAAATTGGGACCACAATTGGAATTGAAAGTTTGAAAATGGGAATACTGATATCTTGATCAGCTCTTGCAGCATCCCGACCCCCCCCCCCTCTTACAGCCCGGATCTTGCACCAATGGATATCGCTTTATTTCCTTATCTGAAGTCGAAACTGCGTGGACGGCGACTTTCGGACTTAAATGACCTACGATATGACACAAAAGACATGATACAAAAAATTGACAAATGATGATGTGAACATGCGTTTTTAAATAAGTTAATGGCAAGAAAGGTGTTTGAACTAAAAGGTGTTTACTTTAAAAAGGAGTGACAGGTTCAAATTGCAGTCGTGGAGGTCACCTGACGTCATGGACGTCACCTGACGTCGTGAAAATATGAATTGCTGCTCCGTAAATCCAATTCATGCAAAATAAAAGTCGCTGTATCTTTTGAAATCAACTTCAAAATCATATGATTTTTTGCAAACTAATTTTAATTGATAGTCATTTAATAAAACATACGTCATCCTACAAAGTACACAGTAATTTTGCCGTAATCACTTTGTCCGCGAACTTTTCTCGTACTAGTAACATGTCAGTTACCTTCTCACATTTAAAACAAAACAATATCTTAGCTTTGGTGTCATTTGTAATCTTAATTTGACAAAGAAAATTTATAGTACGTTGATAACAACGTTTTCTGTTAAGATGTAATTTTAAGAAAAAAATAAAATAAAAACAAATGCAATTTAGGAATTATCAACGCAACGGCTGACACTAACATCAGTTAATTATCAATCATTCAGCATTTTCCCTCTTCACAGTACATATCAACACGAAGCAATGTCATGTTTTGAAATGACACGCATTCATCAATGTTAGTAAATACAAACCTGTTTATTTACGTCGTCATAGTATTCATGTCTTATAAATGTGTTGTTCGTAACTTATTCGTAAGGTCAAGATTTAGTAAATGTAAGGTGTCTACAGCTTTATAAAATTTAAGATATAATTTCTTTCGATGATGCTTCATAACAATAGCTTTGTTTGACAGGGTGTACCGGGGCTAACAATTCTGGTATACAAAATGAAAAATCATGTTTTAAACTGTCATTTTCAATGAAATATGAAGGAATATAGGAATAAATTCAGGATTTTTGTCCATCTTGGACAAATAAAATATATCTAGAATGCCTACAGTCTCCCCACAACCGGAATTAAACAAGCTCTTGACCTCTTTAAAAGGATGTCAAATTGAATATAGGTACCGGGATTATTTTAACCATGATTGTTTAATTTTCTACATAATTCCTTCAAAGCCGTAAAGTACGGGAAAAAGAATCTTCAGATCAATTATGATGTCATAATGGTTTTAGCACCAAAAAGACACTCTGGAATCATTTACTAGATCTTGACCTTAACAACGCATGCTTGTCTATATGGTATTTATATACGTGTATCTCACCATTATAGCAAAGGGATTCATCCCCAGAGGACCATACAGCTGTTTAAAAAAGGTATCGTATCTGTGTGCCTCTATTGTTCACTTCTACATCATTTTTTTTTATTAACTAGTCTGCGCATGATACAGTGAGGTACATTCCTTTTAGGATTAGACAAAAATACCATGCAAAAGTCGGTAAGTACATTTAATAATCAACTGCATATTAATGCCTTGCTTGATTTTACACCGAGGTCTTGCATTATCACACTTAAAAGGTTGTACAAGTTTATTGCCTCAATTAGATGTTTTTTAAAACATTCAGTGATAGACCAGCCAATATCCTTTCTTTTCTGGATTACACGCGTTTTTTAAGTGTAAAATGATTCAAAAACTACCAAATCGATAGATTGTTATCTAATGCCTCCCAAATTATTAGAATGTGTGCTATATTATTTCTTAAAACAATGTTTTAAGTTAAAAATCACGTTTGACCAAGAATCGATGTTTCAATTTCTTGTTCGATGGTTGGTACTTTAAATTTAAACACTGAAATTAACAATACGCATGCTTAGAAAATGTGTGCCAAAAATTTTATAGCCACTTTTTTGTTAAACATATGTTTAGCACCAAGCGCCAAGAATCCTTCAAACAATAATACTATCCTGAAGTAATTTAAATTTCTATATAATTTGAAATAGTATTTTTTGTTTACATATCTAACAAAAGTTTAAAATCAAGTATTCAAAGTGTATTTCAAATTTTTTGTCGCTTTATGCAAAACCTTTTTATTGATCTATTCGGTACAGGCACGTAGCATCAGGGGGGGGGGGGGGGGGGGCAGGGGGGGGGGCCTGCCCCCACTTATTCTCACAGCAAATAATTTTTTAAAATTTACATATAAAAAATTGAATTAGCATGGAGTGCCCCCCCCCCACTTTTTTTGAGGGTGTAAAAAATTGATATGGAAATAAGGATTGAAATTGAAGTTATATACTATGCCAGCCCCCCCCCCCCCCCCCCCTCCACGGATTAGGATTTTGAAGATTTTGTGAAAGTCTTATGTCCTTTTTTTTTTTTTTTTTTTGCTTGTCAAGATTTTTTGGATGAGTCTGCCCCCCCCCCCCCCCCCCGACTTTCAAAAACGATGCTACATGCCTGCGGTAACATATAATTTTGTATAAATGTGGATTCATTATATTATGTAATAATAATTAACTCAAGATGTATCAAGAAACTTTATTGATTTGAATATCATAGATAAAACCTTTTTCCGTTTTGAAGGGAATTTGTTCAACCCATTTCTAGGTTACAAGTCATCGCACTGAAAGGGCAAAGCGAGATAGGAGAGAGCAGGGTAATAGTAATTCCTCAGGATGGTTTCCTTCTCATCTGACCACTGGAAGCCGTACTTGTCACAAGTTTTCAATTCCATGATTGTTTCTTCAATTACCTTTTCGTAGGGCCTGTTCGGTACAAATAAAACCAATCAAATTGTGGTTTTTGCTCTTATTTGATTATATATATATACTTTTATCTTATAGATAAAATACTAATAATACATACACATGTAAAATTATTCGTAACAAAAAGCATGCAAAAAAGAAGGTTCCTTAACAAACAAACAAAATTATTTTATATTATCAGCCTTCTTTAAAGACACTGTCCGCTTTATTCATCCTTTTAAAAATCTATTTCTATAAACTTGAAAGATATGTCAGACAACTTATCTGGTAAAACGGTCATACTTACGGACAAAATGTTTCTTTGGATTCTTGGTTTTCGGGGTCCCACTTAACTTTATAAATGAGATCCATGACTTGACCGAAAAGAGGTTCTAGCTGGTAGACTTTACTGTTCAAACACTGCCGTATCTCTCTTGCAACTGTAAAATGGCAAAACTAGTAATTTGAAATTCAAAGGCTCTAATACTTTCATATAAAGACAATTAAGTATATGAAACATCAGATCATCATCTAAAAAAAATGTCACTTTGAACTCCCATTACGAACATACACGCGACTGAGTTTTTAAAATGCACTCTTTATATTAACCTCTATCTCAACACTTCAAATATGTCATTCTGACAACATTTAAATAATAACAACAAAATGTGTGGACACTATCTATCATGCTTGTATCTTATCTGTATCTAGTTCCCTAAAATTAATAGCAAGAAAATGCTACATTTACATTATTATGTATGACTTAAACTTACGATTATGAATAAAACAAAAACTTACGACATACTACGATTTTAAATACAACAAAAAGATCCTGAGTGCAAATAAAACTTGCGGCAGACAACGATTATGACTACAAAAATCCTAATAAAGACTATGTTTTTGTTTAGAGGTCTCTTTCCAAAGACATTTAAAAGATAAGATGTTTATTCTCAATGGTCAGTTTGTAGACACAATGTCATGTAAAATTATCGTTCAAATTTGGCTGAAGTTTGACGTACTTAGGATCGGGTTAATTTTCGCCTCAAATCGTATATTCTACAGTCGCCTGTGTTTAAAACTGCTTAAGCAAACTACTATTTGTGAATGATGAAAATTTTCCAAAAGAAATTATATCTTAAGTCCACATTGGAACGTACGATTTTTGTGAATATGTATCCTGAAACATAATGCAGACTGACCGTAAAATCTGTGCATACAGATACTTACTGGGCAGCATGGGAGATTTGCACAAATTCTTTTCTCGTAAAGAAAACAATGCGACAGATGATCGGACACCTACTTCACAAGATGGGTTGGTTTCGTCTTGAAAATCTTTCGCACATTCAATAAACTCTGGAAAGTACCTGGAGAATCATTTACGGTATTGTTATCTAAATGGAAATGTTAATCGGTGAATGAATGCAAAAAGAATTTTTTGCTTTTCTTATTGGGTATTAGGTTATAAAAACATCAGGTATAGTTGATTTCGACAAGTGCATAAAATGTTTTGCCAATAACATGGTGTGAAAAATCCCCCCCCCCCCCCTATACATTTGTAGATATCCCGATTAACAATATCTTGTGAAATTCACAACATTCTAAAATTCGAGATAAAGGCAAACATCTTTTTTAAATTCATTTATATCTGATGTAAATTGAATTTTAGGTCAAAAATGTCAGGCGCGTGTCTATGAGAAATTATAGGACGGTGTTGCTGGGCAAGTTCACCAGAGGATAAGGAAACAGTTCACCATTGAGTTGATATTTCATGTAGCATTAGAAGCAATACGTGATTACCGAACGTATATTTCTGATATAAGTTAAATAAAGTATGCAACAAAAACCCCGATCTCTTTATCTTTAAATAATGAACTTAATTTCTATCAATGGTATTGGGACATTAACTTTGGATGTTATAATTGTGACGTAGATTATGAAAAATACCATAAACTCTTGAAAGATATATCATACTCATATATAACATATGCAGAAATCAAACATCCCTTATAACTTATTTTTTAAATATTATGCTCAGAGATAAAAGACACATTATCCTTAAAAGGACGTAGATTTTATCTAAAATTTACATCAAGCTTAATAATACGTTTTGTATGCGCGTCATAATGCAACGCAAACAAGTTATGTAACAAAACACAGATGGATATCTTCAGCCAAACAAACTTTCTGTTAATGTGATGATGCTGAGTCCTTTTTAAGGAACAAGAAAGCTTTAATCAGCTTTGAATTAATAAAAATATCTGCATACGTCATCAAAATAACCCTTCCTGAAAAGTTCTTCTCCTGTACTCGGATTTCCCGGTGTCATGACCAGTGGCGAGGTATCGGGACAATAGTAAATGTCTTTAGGGCAGTCATGACCCCTTTTGAAGATAGAATGTCCATGTTCGGCTTCTTTCCGCTTCCATAAACTTTCCTCTCTGTTTGCATGAAAAGAGACTTTTGATAGCACATTAATCATTAGAATCTCCTATGCTAACAAGTGCACTTCGCCCGTGTCTTTTTAAAATGTGATATTTGTAGTACTCATCATTGTTAGAAGTGATTGCCAAATAGTAGCTTATATGAACTAGTCAAGTCATCAAACCAATTTACTTTTACATCTCATTTTACACAAGTTCACTATCAATATGTTCTGAGACAAATCTGAGGTCCAATATCAAATCATTGTATACAGTACAGATTAAACAAGGTATTATCAAAACTTTATTTTCATTGCCCATTGTGACAAAGCTTTAATCGTAAATCAAGGTAGTTAAGAATATTGCCTTCCAACATTGCAACAAGGGAAAATAATTTTTGCTTAATATAAGTACATTAAAAACTTTCCACTTCGACTTACCTTATCTGCAAGTACCTTATAGTACTTTGAGCGTGGCAAATGGAACCTGCGGTTAGAAAGACTACACTTAAGGGCAACATAGCCATTTTATTCAAAAGAAAATAGACCACTATAGAGATGACCTCAGCGTATTTATACAAGTATCTGCTTTAAACAATTATTTTCGTCGACTGTGAAAAAAAAAGGTCAACTTCATTTAATGAATCAGTTAAAGGGTTCATAAATGTTCTGAACGTGATATGAACTTTGCTCTCATAATATTAAATAACACATTCGATGCGATTGCAATAAAATTTTTCAACTATACCATATAATTGATAAACAGTATAAAATTTTTTAACCAAGAACGACTCTTTAATCCATTCGTTTAGAGTATCCTGCAATGAATATTTGTGTTTATAGATTCAAGTTATTTGACAGTGAGGTAATGTTCATGTATGTAAAAACGAATGTCAAATGTTCATTCTGTTTTGTAAAAGGTTGTGTTTGAGTATTATTTATCTACTTAAGTCTATAAGAATAAAGTTACATATATCCTAGAAGAAAACACCAGCAACTCAAACATTATGCAACACACAGTGTTGTTGTATGATTTCATTATTTTCAGGCTGACAGAGAAGTTGAAACAATGGCTTATGAATGTTTGGGAAAAAAACTGCTTTTAAATTGAACACTGCATTATTAAGATTTTATTCCATATAGTACTTTGAGAGTGACGCGGGGGTGTTAAGGAAGCATATGGACAATTTAGCGTCTTATTTTGACTGTTATATTCAAAATCGTGAAATTAAATAAATATTTTGAATAAGATCAAAAACTTTGTATTATCCTTTAAAACAGATGTCCGTGCAATAAAATCGGGTAGTACATTACTGCCACATTGGTGCATTATCACGTGACAACTATAAATAGCTTACGTATATTCCTTAACGTAAAACGTGATAGAACAACACTACCCCGCGATTTCTAAAATAAAATAAACATACCAAGTGAAGGCAAATCATCTCAGTTTAATCAAAACCGCTGCTAGAATTCTATGTTCTTCTTAATTAAATAGTTATTCATCCGGCTCTCGTAAAACCTTCCCAACTTTTATTAAGTTTGCACGGAAAACGGTATGTTCCATCAAAACAACACAAACCATGGGATTCTAGCAGCACTTTTCAAATAAAGCATTGATCAAACTAACGATACGTATAAAATTTCAAGTTCAATATATACGGGGTAGTGTTGTTCTAGGCGGATTTTTATATCGTAAACAACGACAGAGGAAAGCCTGGCCGATAAATAAAAGCAAATTTACATACCTTTTAGCGAATGATTGATAAAACTAACTTCTTTCCCAGTATTCTTATGTTCAATTCTCAATAAATCACACCACAATACTTTATTAGAGTTCTTAGATTAGTTATATTTTGACTCTGTTTACAATGCTTTCCGATTAAATTCACACGACATTCAACTTATAGTCATGACGTCATCAATGTGTAAATCTACGTAATACACACTAATTTCTGAAAAAAAAATTGTCTTCAGTATTTTTTATTTGTTTTGGTATTTGAATATGTACATAATTAGTAAGATTTGTGATTTTACGGAATAACATGTAACTCAGATTCCATATGCTTCCTTAACACCCCCGCGGACAGGGAACATGAATTTAGAAGGACTATACTCACAGAAAACCAATTCATTCTAAGCATAGTAAAATCTTTTGCTACAAAAGTGTCTTAAACTTAATTATATATTTATATGCTTCAAATCATTATTCATCGATGTGCAAAGATAATTGGATCTGTAAATTAAATGAATCAATAATTGCATTTATAATGTTAATTGTTCTGAACTTAAAATGAACTGTATGCTATTATAAATTTGATGAGATTACAAATTCCAATTTTCCCATATAAACTCATTACTCATAACTACCGGTTTTGGAAGTTCTGCGATTAAAATCTGTTCTTAGAAATTAGTGATCAGCCACGCGCAAAAAACTGTTAATGGTTTGTATGCAGAATATTGAATGTCAACCCCGAACATGTAAGTTAAGTAAACCCGGCGTCTAAAAGAATGGTTCTCTTCACTTTTGCACATGGAAAGAATATATTTCTATAATTTTGACAGACGGAAATAATTTACTTTGAATAAACGTATTTTAAATAGTTAAATAGTTACATAAACTCGTGATTCAGCTTTGCGGCAGTATATAAGAAAGAAGAGATTTTAAACTAAGGATTGTAAAAAAACCAAAATCATAAAACTTAATGCATTTGTAAACTGAAACTAAAAATTAATTTTGAATTATCTTTACTGAACTTTTTACACAAATCTGATTAAATTCCCGTAAGGCATTATCTCGTCGTAACTATTATTATCATAATTGCGATAATGAGGATGGACATTGTTCAGTTTGCTGGATACTGACATTTTTGATGCCATCTGGTGGACTTTTGGCATTTTGAAATTAGTAGTTGCACAATTGTCTGTGGATCACTTATTAAACGCCATACATATTTGCCTGCAGTACTAACGTTTAACTATTAAAAATCAACAAATACAGTTTTCATTTACGAATGACAAAACGTCAAAACATAAAATTGGTATTTTTCTGCGCATGCTAAATATGAATGCTATTATTTTTTTACTACATGTGTTTTAGTCTTTAGTGATAGTTAAAAAGGAAAACCACTTCACATGGCCAACATAATCACTGCAAACACAGCCAGTTGATTGGTGTCTGCATTATGTCCACAAGAGATCGTATTCACTTTAAATTTGCCGTTTGTCTTGATCTTGATATTGTTTTAAATATCAAGCAATGCAAGGGAAACGTTATTTATTTATATATATATATATATATTATTTTGTAAGCGTAATATCATTTTCATCGGCAACTCAAAACAATCCAAAACATATAAGCAAAATATAACCTAAACGGAAGTGTTAGTGATATTTAGCAAAGGTCAACATTTCAGGTTGCAACATGATGTCAAGGTTTATGCATTATTCTGAATAATTTGAAAAAATCAACAAGTCAGTTTATATTGTAACATTTAAATCATAACAATTTCTTTTAAGATTTTATGTCATTTTTAGTGTTATTTCGACATAGGTTTTTCATAGTTCGTCGATAGCAACGTTCTCTGATAAATGGACATTTTAATAAAAAAAAATGAAAAAAAAAATTTGGAGTTACCAACGCAATCATTGACACAATTGTTTTCTAGCACTTGTTGATTTATTAAGATTTTGGTTCGCTCACGTAGCGCCAGCATATAGTCATCAGGACTGATGGAATACTGTACCAAGTTGATTTAGAACAACACGAAGCAATATCGTGTTTTGAAATGACATGCATTCATCAATGTTAATAGATACAAATCTGTTCACCTACGTTAATTTGTTTTCCCTCAGACTGAAATGTCACACTTTCATTGGTTTAAACATGGCACGTGATTGCCTCATATATCTCTATGTAGGTTCTGTGAGGATTAATATTAGGCAATATGGCCGTCATTGGCTGCCGCCTCGCCTACTCATCTCGACATTTCATATAATTTAACACAAAAATCGTTTTCCGTAAGTTCTTAAAATATTTAGAGTAGTTGCCTTTTGGAATTATTTTTAAATTAGAGAAAATTTGAATATTGACGTCACATTGTTTTGTCTGGAGCAGAACAAAATGGCAGCGTCGAAATTTGCTCAAATCTCTGCATAGGAAAGGGAGAAAATGTTTAAAATTGAATAGCAACAAAACATTATAAGTAATATGGGTGAAGCGAAGATTTTTAAAGAGTATTTGAAAGGTGGTATTGATAATTTTGAAGAGTTTAAATGAATTTACTTGGACGAGATGTAAGACATTTGTACATGGGTTTGCGTGGATCATCGCTATTTGTGAATTAATATGTCGCTTGATAGTCCTCCGGAAAACAAAACACTTATTAGGTGAGTTACTGACTCACTACGGAAATATATTGGGTTGATCAATCTCATAGATGGCGAGGCGAAGCCGAGCCGTCTATGAGATTGATCAACCCAATATATTTCCGTAGTGAGTCAGTAACTCACCTAATAAGTAATATTAGCATTCGTGTCATACACAAGTGTTGTTCGTGTTTATTCATAATAACGCACGCTTGTCTATTTTATACATAAATACAAGTAGAACTCGCCATTGTAGCGAAGACCTTCATCTCCAGAGTACAGAGGACCATACATTGAAAAAAATATATATATATTTGTGTCCCGTTTGTTTCTTTATTTATCTTCTATACCACTTTTCACTTAGTACAATACAGCGAGGTACATTTCTTTTTAGGAACAAAGACAAAAATACCATGCAAAAGTCGGTAAATACATTTAATAATCAATTGAATATTTATGACCTGCTTGAGTTTACACTGATGTCTTGCATTTTTCATACCGAAAAAGTTTGGCCCAATGTATATTGTCTCAATAAATGATCTTTAAAACATTTAGTGATAGACCTGCCAATATCTTCTCTATTTTAGATTACAAGCATGTTTTATATCTAACATTATTGAAAAACTACCGACTCAAAAGATTCAATTATGTAGTGTCTACCGATGATTAGTTTAAAAGTTTTGAGTTTAAAATCACTTTGCACCAAGAAAAGGACTGCATTTTAAATTAAAAAATTATCTTTCAGGTGATATAGGGGGATGGAATCATCTCATTATTAATACTTTTTTGCGATTGTCAATTAAGGTACTTCACTACACCGAAACTTATACTTTTTTAGACACTACGTCACAAGATGGCGATTTAAATGTTTTGATAAATTGTTCGTATCAATCGATTCAGATGTATATTGTCATAGCTCAGTGGTTAAAGTATTAGGCTTGTGATCTGCAGGTCACGAGCTCTATTCCACCTGCGGCTTTTCTTCATGTTTACTGAATGAAATTTTTGAAAATATCATTTTTTATCTAAAATTGCACATTTTTTTCGCCTTTTGACATATATACTTCTTATCTATCATCCTTTCTATCATAATCAAGTAATTTTCTGCTGATTTGAGAAACTATTTCAAGGTGGAGTGAGGCACCTTAAATAAAACCCAGCGTTTTAAATTTAAACTCACACAGTACTGCATAAAGGATTACATTTCAAATTAATTAAATCATCTTTTAAGTCAGTCTTACATTAAAAGTAAAAAAAATGCAATCACCTAGCTATTAATTTATTTTCGCGATTTCTAAAAAAACAAAACAAAAGAAAACGAAAGTAAAATATGCCCAATATGTGTTCAACTTCATTTTAAAGCACAAACGCTTTTGAACAAAATGTATGTGTTTAATTTATGATCACACTTTTATTAAATTGAGAAAATATTTTTAGGTTATATACCATAAAATATGGTTTGTGTCATCAAGTATACATATTTTTTCTTAAACTTTTTTAAACGCAGTGTAACGCAACTACAATTATATTAATTTTTCCACAAAGGATTTTTCTATGAAATATATCTTTTCATTGGCAAATTCTGACAAAGAATTTTATTAAAAAGAATAATCTCTATTTCAGTATAAAATAGATCATTTGTCTTTCTTGCTTTAAATATATACATTAAACTAGTTCAGCTTTGGTGCTCTCAATATTTTGATTCAATATAGATAGCACCTTCGGCTGCGTAATGCTTTGGGTAATATGACATAAAGCGTTTAAATGAAACGCTAATCGCTTCAAAATGCAAAAAAGGCCCCAAAACTCGATGTAAATTTAAAGAGGGATAGTAGGATGACTACTTTGAATCAATTCCTTTATACATAGCCTCACTGTCTCCTGTCCCATCTCTGTCACACAGAGCTCTCCTTTGGGTAAATTGGGAGACACTTAAATAAAGCAGTGTGTAGGGTCATCTTTAAAATGTGTATCTCTGTTCGTAGATGGTTGCCGTTCTGCTTCTGTTTTCCGTTTTTATGATGACAATGGGTGTCTCAGAGGGTTCTATCATCCGACGGATCCAATGTAAATACTGCAAGCTAGGCTGTCAGAGGAGTTATATTGTTTTTAAAACGGGCGTAATTTTCGGTCATCGGAGAAAATGTGGTTCCAGGAGGAATGACTGCTGGAAAAGCTGTGACAGAGACATGTGTTGAAAGGCTATTTTTAAAACTTAACAAATTTTTATCAAACAAGATGTTTTCAAAAATGTAACTCCTACTTGATCAGATCTGTTGAGAATTAAAAGAAAAATATGCATGAACTAGATTTTATTTTCTTTGTGCAAATGAATTGAAGGGTATATAATTGAGCAATCTGCAACTACTTGTTACCTAAAGTAATTAAAGTAAATTACTTGAAAAAGGACAATAGCATTTACGACTAAATATGTGAGACAAGAAAACTCTTAAAAGTTGACACATTAGAGTATGAAGCAACACTACAAGAACTAATTCCTGGTTATTTATATCATGCAAACGATCAATTTTTGTTCGACGTTCAAAACATTACTTACTTTTAAGACTCCAATTCGGTAGAATACTACATAATACAACATTTTGTACAAATATATCACACGTTATAAATACGTCGGTATACTTCGAAAATTATTAAAATCTTTTTTTTTAATGTTAACCTAGTGAGGTTTTTCTTAAGATGCTGTCCTGCGTCGGTCGACATTCACGTCCTTGTCATAAACTGGGACAATGTTTCTGTACATAAGAGTAGTTCGTCAAAATACATGGAAGGGGTTTATCAAATTGCCAAAAAAGAATTAATGACCGTTTTTAAATTTAAAAGAATAGGAATAAGAGATATTTGGGAAGGAGTCAAGATTAAGAATATTTAAGATACCGGGTAATTTGATAACTTAAAAAAGAAAACAGAATTTACTGTCAGTAATAGTTGGTGAATATCTTCCATGCTATTCCACTCTTATACACAAACAAAATAGCAAATAAAAACTATGCATTTCCATAATAAACAAGAAGTTTGTAGCTGAAAAATAATTGCTCTTCAATATTTATATTTTCCATATCATGTAGATCAAAATAAAAATATACTAAAACAACGCTTTAATTCTTTTACATTGCTCGCCTACTAATAAACGAAGGGCACTTTAATTTAACAGACAAATGTTAATGTATTATACAAACCGTATATCAGAGACTGATTTAGGATCTACAATGAACCAATTTACCAACATTTTTTTTTCATTCAAAACCCAGGTCTATAATATGTGTTACTTCTTCACGTTAAAAATGATGAGTTATAAAAGATATGGCTCGTCTGACCTTAATGTCTAATATTTTGAATTTTGTCATATCAGTGACATCTTTAAAAAATTTTCATCTACCAAGTAGAATTCTCCCTCTGTTTGTTACGGAAATTCAAAGTTAATTAATTTACATGCCCCGTTTATCGATAAGTGGTCACTGGAAACCTACAATGACCTAAGAAAAATCCCGGATTGCACAAAACTATCGTCATAATGTCAGACTCAAATTCACATACGAGACGATTTTGCTGACTCGTTTAGCTAATGTACTGATGTACATTAACAGACATTTAGTTAACTTAACTTACGTTTTGCAGTTAATTTATTAATTTGTTAAAAGAAAGATGTAAATTTAAAAAATAAAACGCTTTCTATGATTATTTATACGCCCGGTTATGAAGGTAGCAATCTTTGTAAAAAAAAAGTTTACATTACCAGCTAACGCGGGTTACGTCTTTTTTCTCCAATGTCGCCACATTCATATCCCGTATGAATCACCAAAGAAAGCATTTTATTGTTTAAATAAATGTTTAAAAAATTACAAACGAAAGCACACTGATAAATAAGAAGAACTAAACAAAATCATGTTTGGAAGGTTTATGAAATGAACCAAAATAAGAAATATTTAACTGAGGATTTGGAAACTGTTTCTGTTTTGATTTTTTTTTTCCAAAGAATTCTTTCAACACTATAAAGATTACAGATCGTCGTAGTGAAACGGCAAAGCGAGATACGAAAGAGCTGGGTAATAGTAGTTCCTTAGGATGGTTTCTTTCTCTTCTGACCACTGGAATCTGTATTTGTCACAAGTTTTCAGTTCCGTGATTGTTTCTTCTATTATCGTTTTGTAGGGCCTGTTCGGTTAAAATAGAAGATATTAAACAGAAGTTTCTAATTTTCTCATATATCAAAATAAAGAAATAAAAATTATTACTTCAACCAATAAAAATCTTAAAATTAATTTCAAATGCCTAAAAGATTTTTAACGATGGGTATTAAAAAACAAGTTTGGTAATTTATATATCCTACATAATTTGTATATCCTATATCTGTCATATGATTTTTATGCAGCAAATTTGGACGATTTTTGATATAAAAAAAACACCCAAATACCTGTGAACGAAGTGTAATTGAAAAAGATGAAAGGGATAATATCCACGAGAACTTCTTTCAGACATTATCATTTTTCACTCAAAAAATTAACAGGAATGGAGATTTATAAAGGGAAATGTTTACATCTTTTCCCCTCGCACTATTTTCCAACATTAACATCGGGGTTACTTCAATGCAAAATCACAATAGACATTACATTTTTTTAGCAATGAAATGAAACGTGATAAGCTAGAAGGGGCGTTTCAAAGAAGAAATTATGAACTTTTTTCATACTTTTGAATGAACATTGTTTGAACCCTGAAGTATTTCGAGTAATTAAGCTAAATGTGAATCGATGATATCTTGGTATATAAAAGTATATTGTTCGTGCCAATAAGCAATCTAATTATTTTTAAAACTTAGATTAAAATACGTCTTGCTGGAATTTCTATAAAACGTGATATACAATACAACGTATACTTACGGACAAAACGTTTCCTTGGATGCCTGATTTTCAATATTCCACACCGCCGCATGGATCAGATTCATGACTTGCTTATATAAAGGTAGTAGCTGTGTGGCCTTATTATTCAGACACTCGCGTATCTCTTTTGCAACTGTAAATTGATAAATCACCACTTTTTTATATTGTACATATTGCATACACATAGGTAGGTGCACACACAGTTGGAATTCAATCTAATGGAACTAACAAATATCTATATGACGATTAATGATAAAAATGAAATTACTTGTTGGTCCGTTCTATATATATTGGATTTATCTATATATATATATATATATATATATATATATATATATATATATATATATATATATTATCATAATGTAAGTTGCCTGTTTCTGATGATACTTACCGGGAAGTATAGGCGATTTGCACAATGTTCTCTCTCGTAGAGACAAAATGGATGCGTAGTCTCGAACGTCATCTTCGCAGGACGGGTTGGATTTATATTGATAATTTTTTGCACATTCAATAAATTCTGGAAAGTAGCTGAAATAAATGATCAATGGCTTTGTATATATGAAATGAATTTCAATCGTGTTTCAATGTGTGTTTCAATGTTTGCTGACAACTCTATTGGAGACGGTGTTCGTTTAAACCAATGAATAAGAAAATACACTACATGATCTACGTAAACGTACATTTCATTATATTTAGCACATTATTGAATATTCACCTGGAACCTCTGGACAGGGAATTTCAATTGAATAACACGCACAAAATGGCAGTGTATCAACTACAATATTTAAATGCTGTTTCTGCCTTCATGTAGCAATAATAGCTAATGAAGGTGTAGCTAATTATCTATTAATTGTTGCAGCGTTAGAATGAATATATATTTTCCTAATTTTCTGAAAATAAATATCATAACAGGAGTTAAGCTACAAATGCAAAACATAAACAATTTTTTTTCCTAGGATATAAAATTTCTGATTATGTAGACTTCATGTATGGTAACTCTGATGTTCACACTTACGTTTTCCAGAAATAGAGGGGTTTTTACATTATTGTTTTTTAAGTGAATTACCTGCATACATCATCAAGTAACCCTCTCTAAAGACGTCATTTCCTTTACTCGGATCTCCTGGCTGCAAGACCATTGGTGATGTTTCTGGACAAAAATAGATGTCTTTTGGGCAGTCAAGACTCCTCTTGAAGGTTGAATGTCCATATTCAGTCTCTTCTCGCTTCCATGAACTCTCATCTCTTTTGGCATAAAAAAGTATTTATTGCTCACCTTACATGTCAAGCTCTTCAATTCAAATGCAAAATAATTTCTATACGTACAATATTGGAAACAGCAAATATCAGACTTAAACCAAAGGAACTAAGTAACCAAAAACGTTGATATGTTACTAAATATTTGCCCTCTATCTCTTTATCACTGTTCTCCGACGATGTCAAAACTGATTTTTTATATTATTGTATGCCTAGCTTATCGGAGAACGTATTTTCAGGACTTTGTTTAATTCAATAGCAAACTATTTATCTAGCATAACAACCAACGGAAAAACATTAGCTAGATTGTCGTTTATTGAAAACTATCCACTTTGACTTACCTTGTCAGCGAGTACTTAAATGTAAATTGAGAGTGACAGAGGGAACCTGCAGATAGAAGGACTGCAATTAAGGGCAACATGACCATTTTATTTAAAGAAAAGTAGACCACTACGGAGTTTCCCAATACTCTCAGCGTATTTATACATGTATCTGGTTCAAATTATTATTTTTTGCCGACTGTATAATCCATGGAAAATTGGTCATCTTCATTTAATGGATCAATTAGGGTTTATATAAATGTTCTGAACTTGAATTATTAACTTCGCTTTCATAATGCCAAATAAACACATCTAATGGTACTCATTTAATTTTTAATTGAAGCAGTCAGCATGTGGTTAACTGCATCTTCATTTCTATTTGTTGAAAAAGTTTTACACTTTTCTCGATCCAGTTTAAATTCTAAAAACCATGCATCATTAAGATTTTAATTTTTCAAGTCGTTATTAATGATAACGATGAGATGGGTATTATTTGATGCATGCTGACATTTCCGGTGATATTAGGTAAATATTTTGACCTTTGGAAATTAGTAATTACACAGATGTCGGAAGAATCAGACTAAATTTGATATGCCTGCAACATTGCATGTTTGAAAGCCTAAACATTGATATCAACATAAGTGGTAACACTGTATATACATGTATATATATTTTTAAATCTACTGAAGAGCCCGGTAGGGCGAAAGCGCTATAGATAAAAGTTGTTTGAGCATTGGACTTATTTTTGTGTTTATATATATATATATATATATATATATATATATATATATATATATATATATATATATATATATATATATATATATATATATATATATAGTTTTTTTTTAATTTTACCATATATTATAACATCGTATGATTTATATATATATCTGACGTCATCCTGTCAATAACTGCCGTCAGGTAGTCAGACAAAATAAATAACGTGCGCTCTAATATAATATTTCGGTCTTTGATATTACCAAGACTAATGAGAGTAAATTAAATGATTTGAAATTTTTTGAAATGCTTAAACTTCCTCAATTTTATGGAAATGTGATTACTGCGTTTAATAGTTGTAAGAAGCAAAAAGTAATTGGTAACTTAACGAGAGATGAGTTCTTAAGCCAATTTATATGGAATAATAAACTTTTTCAATATGATTCAAAACCATTGATTTTTAATAATTGGATACGGAGTGGTATTTTGTATGTAAAAGACATTTTTGACGAAACAGGGGAATTGTATGAAATTACGTATTTCTCAAACAAACTGATTAAAAAGAATAATATTCTGTGTGAATATTTAATGCTTAAGAAAGCTGTTAAAATGTATAGACAAAAATTTGATTGTTCATATGCAAAATATGTTAACATAAGAAAAGATGTACATTTTTTGTTTAAAAACAATGTTGTAGAATCAATAAGAAATGTAAAAAGCAATTTTTATTACTCTATATTTATTAATACGAAATTTCATAAACCGATCAAAGAGAATAAATGGAACAGGATATTTAACATTACAGAAAGTTATATTTGGAAAAATGTATATACGTCTAAAATTAAGAGTATGTATGAGAAAAGAATATCAGAATTTAACTACAAATTGTTACATGGTATTTTGAACAAAAATGCTTATGTAAGCAAGTGGAATAAAGATGTATCCCCGCTATGTGAAATATGTAAAGATGAAGAAAATATTAAACATCTACTATATGACTGTAAAATTATCAAGACTATCTGGGAGAAAGTCAGCTCCTTTCTAAAATTTGATATTACTTGGAAAATTATTGTACTTGGATTCTATGCTGAAGTAAGCGACAAAACACTGCTTTTAAACAACCTAATAGCTTTTATTACCTTTAGTATGTATAAATATAAGATGAAATGTAGATTAAAGGATGAGAAAATGTCAGAGAAAAACCTCTTATTTAGTTTGAAAAGTAATCTGTGTATGCAAAATACTGTTCTAAAAATGACTAGTTGTATTAGAAATGATATTTACCACGATATAGGTGATTATTTGTAGACACTAAATGTGCGATGTATGATGATGATGATAATGATGATGATGATGATGTAATAATGAATATGTGAATGAACTTGTTTTATAATAAAAGAAAAAAAAAAACGTGCGCTCTAATTATCCTCCCATATTGTTATTTAATCGTCAACTTATTGAAACCAATCAATCTTATGTTATCCATTTTGACAACTAATACAGTTTTATCTTATTATTTTAATAATGAATACTGTACCATTGAAAGGGCATGGTCACGACTTTGGTCAAAAATTATCTTTTCGATTTTAATGATTACAATGCTTAAGTAAGGCATTTTTAACAGGCGGCAACAGTTTGAGTGTCATTTGATGAGTCGTAAGCGAGTTACAGAGCTTACCATTTTTCGCTATGTAAACAATGCGTTTGTGTACATTTTGAATGTTGAAGTGAAAATTCAAGTAATAGACCTAAAATGAATCTGTTAATCGTTACGAACTGTTTATTTATGCTTAAAATGAATAATAAGATACACAAACCAGCTTCAAAAAGATTTTGTACTGGTATATTGAACCTATGTAAACAAAAACAGGACATGAGCCTTGTTTACATGACGAAGAATTCTAAGCCCTGTATCTTGCTTAAAACTCAACGACTGGCACCCAAATTTCATCTGATCATTAGAAATGCATTCCTAAAGCATTGCAAGTAATAAAAACAGAAAAATAAAATTTGACCAAAATCGTGACAATGCCCCTTTAAGGTTATTACACCGGTTACATTTTTGAATGGATGCTTATTTCTCGCAAACCATAACAATGGTTCTTGAGGTACAAAAAACAAAAATATTTACAAATGTACAAATGCAGGGTCATGTTAGGGAAGAGAACAGGAATTAAATAAATCGAGCTAATTTTTTTAAAAGAAATATGGAAATTTTTTCAATGAATCAATATCTATGGTATTCATAAGATCCCCAAATTTATATTAAGTATTAACATTTGATGAGTATTTTTCTTGACCAATATGTTGCGGAATAAAGAAAATGCCTGACATTCCATAACATAGTGGTATTCGTCACCCAAAGTGTTTTTATTACATAATGAACAAATTGTATGACATCTTGGAAGTTTCTTAAGATAAATTTCATGTCCAAAGTTTTTCTTGAAGATTCTGCAATTCAAACATTTGAATGAATTTTCTACATTTCTGAACCTATCTTGTTTAGCTCAATATGTAATTATTCGTACCTTGATAAAGATTATCAAAGAATATCGCCCATTTCCCCATAAACCATACAAATTGAGGTTCTAGAATTAATAGTACAAATTTCAATTTTTTTTAAGGAAAAATGACAATAACAAACTGTCATCCATCTCAAAAATCCATTAAACGGAATACAAATCCAAAGCAGAGCAACACGGACCTCTAAAAGGATAGAAATTTGATCAGGTGCCTAGGAGGAGTGAGCATCCTTTGCTGACCGCTCACACCCACCGTGTGCTCTTTGTGTAATCGGGGAAAAACCGGAAAAGTCCGTAGACAATTAGGTGAATAATTATGGTCTGACAATAAGTATGAAAAACTTCAGTCAGCATGCGACCCAGTAGACGATTGTATTTGCTGACAAGGTCGTTGTGTCGACAATAGAACTTACGAAAACATGGAAAAGATGACTTCAAACGAGACTGTTGATACATGTAGTCCTGTTTTATCAACTTGATTGTCAGTAGCTTGCCTCGTCTAAGAAACTGTTCATACGAAGACCATGTCCTTGTGATTAGAATTAACTAAGAGACAAAAACAATATATGCAGGTGATTAATGTATATTGCTACATAAGTAAGGACAGTTGACTATAGAAAATTTGAAGTCATCGCGTTTATCATTATATAAATAGTGCCTGTTTGGGAGGGTAACAGTTGAAAATGACACCCTGAGGAAACCATTGTCAACCGACGCGAAGCGGAGGTTGACAATGGTTTTCGAGAGGTGTCACTTCAACTGTTATCCTCACAAACAGGCAATATTTATTTCATTATACTGAATGTCTTAATTTTAGAGAGTTTTTATATTGCTTTTATATAGAAATGATGTGAATTTTACGGCGAACCGTACACGCATAATTTACGCGCATGTAACAATTTGTTGTGTTACCCGTTGCTAAGTGTGTTGCTAACGCTGAGGGTAATAGAACGGATTATCAACTGCGTCTAAACCAATCAGATTTCAGTATTTAAGATGAAAGTATAATAAAAAGATTTGTTGTTAGGTTACCATCAATGTCCATTTCCAGTAAAATATCCAAATATGAAACAAATGACGCAGACTATGTGGTATCTTTTATTTCAAATGAACTTTCTCTAAAATATCTGTGTTTTGGTAGCCTCACACTTTACAGCCATTAAATAAGATTGGACTAATAACACTATTAAACAGATCAAATTGACAGTCGATTGGTAAATCAAAATATCTTATTTCTCTAATTACTCCACACAAAGCTTTTTAGGCTTACGCAATCTTTTTCTGTCAAATTATGGACGAATTCTACATAAAAAATCCATGGCCTCCAAAAAAATTTGAAAAGTTATAACTGCATCGGCTGTGCAAAAAATAAGCGCCACGCTAACATCTTAACCAATTTCAGGTCATTTAATAAATTGTTTTTAAAGACATGAACTCTTTGGATAATGTTAAGTTTAAAAACATACAGTACTAAAGGAAGTTATCATTTTTCCACCAACAAGTGCATGAAAATAAAAATATGTGCAAAGTAAAGCTGCACTCAAATTAGACTACACTTTATTCAACCAAAAGAAATAATGACATGTCATAGACCTTCTAACATTTAAAACAACACAATATCTTAAATTTGATGTCAATTTTAATATTATTTAGACAAAGAATTTTTATAGTACTTTGATGATAACATTTTCTGTTAAGATAAAATTTAAAAATAAAAATAAACTAGATGCTGTCATTAGACAGTAATACCCGCACCATGTGTTTGCCCCTAAATAACACTGTTTTATACCAGTTTAATTAAAAATGAAGGCTACATGCAAACTCCGGTAATACATTTAAAAATTATAATTTTCATAACTGAAGGATGAGATCCCTGCCCATATGATAATACACATCATGACATGAGCAGCACTTTATGTGCAATTTGGGGTAGAACTGTTTGCAGTGAATTTTCAGTTAATCAATAATCTTAACATTTTATGTCATAGGAAGTATAATGGTCTATATAATTATTACAAACAAAATTAAAAATTAAATTATGCCCCCTCCCCGTGGCGGTTGCCGGTTTTAGATTTGCTTCTGTGTGCCTACATGAACATCATCGTGTGCACAGATTTAGAGAAGGGGTGGGAGTGAGGGGTCCAGACCCCCCTCCCCATGAAAATTCGTAAATTACCAAAAATACACCTTGGACCCCAATGCTCTTACAGACATGTAAACGCTCTAACCCAGTGCGCTTCAATGTTAGGTAACATTATTTGGGGGGTAAATATTTAATCAATAGTCAACATACTTTATTGTTTATCTCAATAGGAAGTATACATGTACATCACAATATGCAGGTGTCCTGCACCACCTTAAAGCTGTTATTTACCTAATAAAATAGTGCAAGTGGATTTGAAGAATAGGTCATAAAAATACATGCATGTTACAAATGACTGATCTTTGTCTGAAGTTACGTACACAACACAGGTTTGCATGTCTCATTAGCGGGTACTAGTTTTACCCAGCTCTTCGATTAGATGGGTTCACGTGTATACATACATGGGTGTTGCTAAAACGCGGAACGGAAAACGGAACGGAAGGAAAACGGAAAATCTTATCTAATGTTATTTACCTTGTAGATTTGTTAAGTATGCTAAAACGATATACTTTATGTACCTTTTTAATTTTTTTTGAAAGATTAGCAATATTAGATTATTTATTCAAGAATATTTATTTCCTCAAAATTAACAATACATGCATTGACCACTATATTCTGTCTCAAAATATCCTCGATTCACTTTTTGCTGTATATTTATATATACCTCAGGGTTCAAGCGATTCTCTTTTAGAAGCATTAAACATTTTCATTATTCTTTCTTTAAAACGTCCTCTCTAGCTTATCAGCTGGTATAAATACACGGCTAAAAATAAAGAAGTCTACGGGGTTTTGCATTTTAACAGACCCGGATGATGGTGTTGAAAAATTGTGCAAGGTCTTCTGAGTGACTTCCAAATGGAGAAAAGATGTCAACATTTTCCATTATAAATCGTCCAAATGTGCTGCATGAATATTTTGGGATCGACAGACTATAGTCCCAATATATAATCGGAAAATCAAACCAGGCAACGTCTAGAGCTCTCTATTCGGATCATATGTATATAGCTGCTGGAATAAGCAACTGCATGCTTTGTATTGCAAACGTAAAAAAAATTGCATTGCTAAAAATACTAGTTTCACAAATTACTAGTTTCACAAATTACCGGGTATTTTAATGTTTACTGTATTTTAATTTTTTAATGTCGTCAGTCCTACAGTTTTTTTCTTTCATCTCAATGATACTGTATCGTCTGTATGATAAAAGATCGTCTAGAACACCGAAAATTCAATTTTGATGTAAGTATATACATGTACATCATATTTGAAAATAATATAAAAATACTCAAAACACGCATAAAACGCTTTCACTAACTGCGTACGTTACGCTAATATGCCAGCAATACCATATAAGAGAAATAAGTAAAAAGTTATAGCTAATTTGCTCGTTTAATCATGTAAATGTTTCACAATTCGTATACATTTGATTTTTCTGTTTCGTACTCAACTAAAGCCGAATGAATACAATGCTATAATTGATAGACATTCATATGAATATTAATAAGATAGCAACATGTTGATAATCATTCATTAGATATAAATAAAAGATACAAAGTAAATCGTTTCTGGCCAGTCTATACCCTTTTTAAGGGATAAACGTGATGATATTTTCCATTCCGTTCCGTTTTCCGTTCCGCGTTTTAGCAACACCCATACATACATGTCTGTGTTTTCCGTATGCAGAAAAGGATTACGGTAGTTAAGATCAGCTAAAGGAATTCATTATTGTGTTTTAATTGGATTATCATTATGATGTTGACCAATTTAGGTAAGCATAATACATGTAGTAGCAGTAGCACAATATAATAAGATGCCAGCATGGGATTCCTGCCAGCATACATACACAAATACAAATACAAATACAAATATTTTATTGGCACAGACACAATTACAATAATTGGCAAAGGCCCAATGAATATATAAGAACATCATTGTATGTTTACAATAGTTGCATGTACAGTATATATATATTTACTGATCTATATAGATCAGTTTAACATTTCCTTAGACTAATTAACATCTGTGTTCAAAGCAGTCATTAATGAATTTAACAGTAATATTTAAAATAGTATGTATTTCACTATTTAAACATACATGTAAAATGTATCTTTCTTTGTCCAAGTTATTGGCAATATTTATTTTACTTATCTTATAAAAATTACTAAAATAATTGTTCCTTAGATGAGAATAGGCTTTACATTGAAAAAGAAAATGAGTTTCATCTTCAATTGCACCAGTTTTACAAGCATTACAATATCTTTCATTCCTAATTGTGGCATTATATCTACCACTTTCTATTGCAAGTTTATGTGCACTTAATCTTATTCTACTAATAGAGGATCTCTCAGATCTTTTCCTGAGTATATCAACATAAGGACTTCTTTTTCTCATATATAATTTTTGAAAAAATGAAAGTTTTTCTGAACTAAAAATTTTTGATGATTGCTCTTGGATACATTGGTCAATGATTCTTTGCTTTATGTTTGGTAAAAAGTGTTGGATTGTGCTTTTATAATTACTAATGTTTGAGAATCCCAAATTGTCTAGGATGCCATAAATTTTCTTAGTCCAGGAATTGGAATTGATCGTTCCCTGATATAATTTAAATGCCAAAGAATTAGATGTATATACACATGTATATAAGTTCTACTTTCACTTTCTAAATGTAATCTCCCTTTGACAGCATACTGTATCATCATCTTTTAATAATTAAATAAGCTTATCATCGTTACCTATCCTATCGCATTTGTAAAGTTTCTGTCATTTTAGTTGCAAAAGTTATTTTTTTCATATGTCAGACTGCATGCACTATTGAGTTGACCCCATATTGACCCTGTATAAACAATTTCTTATTAAATTTGTGTATTTCATATGTAAGTAAGTGTAGACACTTATATTTTTTATATGAGTAATAATAGGAAGGAAGGAGTATTTCTTTCTTAATGTATTATAATGCATCAAATACAATGTAGGTCATGACCTTATGGGACTGTTCTGACCCCACGAAACAGGAAAATACAAAATATCTTCTAAAGTCATTATGATGCATCAACTGGTGTAAAGTACATTAATGACCCCCAGGTGTTGTCTTTAACCCACCGCCCCCCCCCCCCCCCCCCCCCGCCTTTATGAAATAGGAAATGATATGATACACTTTATATTTTGTTAACTTCTGAGATCTGAGATCCTCATCCCTAAACCGTTTAATTTATTTTTGCTCTTTGTGTCATTGCGCGTAAAATTGTATTGTAAGATTATGCCCCCTTGGAGAAACCCTGACATTTTAGAACTAGAAATAATAATGTATTTTATCTTATTCATATGTTATACAGTAGTGTTTGATCCATGTGGGTAATTCCTAGCCTAATGATGTCACTGCTTTGTTTAGGAGACTTTACAATTGCCCCAAATAGGTGAATACACATGGCAGTGATGCATATAACATTTTGTTTATAAATCTTAAAAATTGAATGAAGCAATTTCCAAAATGTTAATGTGAATCACGAGAGAAAAAGCAATCAAGAAATGATTTAAAATTTGCTACTGTACACATGTAAGAATGTATTAAGAAGACTGAATCTTTATAAGCAGGTTAGATTGGGGGGGGGGGATGAATGTGGAGTATAAACATTTATAATTTGAATCATTTATTGTTATTAATTAATTTTAACTTGTCAATGAATACTACTTATTGATCCCAAGGTAGAAATATGACCTCTGATCGTATCTCAATAGATCATTTGTCAATTATGCAAGGTGTAATGTAATTTTTTTTAAGAATAACATTTTTTACCAGTTTATAAAAGTTTTTAGACACCCAAATTATATTTTGATTTTAATAGATTATTCGACAAGGAGGGGGGGGGGAGAGAGAACAGTTTATATTTGAGTTTGTTTGGGAGTGGGGGTTCCAAGTCATATATTTGACAATTTTTTAATGTAATTTAAAATAAGACTAAGCCATACTACAGTCATGAACATGAATAGTATAGAACAAAACACAAACTAATACATGTACATGTATATATACATAGGAAGTATTACAAAACAGATGATTGATCTATATCTGGGTTCTTAAATTGAATCATATATCATGTACATATTATATTATTGTTTCTTTGTTCAAGGCATTTAAGATGGTATGTAGGTCATGATCCCAAGTGCTCTTCCTGAAATTATCAAATATCATAAAAACCATTGAGATCCCCACCTTAATCCAAAGATATTATTCCTC